>NC_056732.1:1081037118-1081062118 GCF_019279795.1 Protopterus annectens | reverse complement strand
AGGCTACGTACCCACAGAGTAGTGCACAGCAACAGTTATCCCACTCCACAAAGTTGGAGCCACAACGGACCCGAAGAACTATCGCCTTATAAGACTGACTAGCCTGGTCTGCAAGGCTATGGAGCGCATCATCATGGAAGTCATTAACAAAGACATTGGGAACCTCCAAACCTTGGACCCTACCCAGTTTGGCTTTAAGGGCAGATCATTCCTCCTAAACCTGGTGGACTTCTTTGAGACAGTTACCAAGGCATTAGACAAGGGAAAAAAAGGTCCACACAGCCTACCTAGACCTCACAAAGGCTTTTGACACCATTCCCCATTCTAACATTGTAGACAAACTCGCCAACTTGAACATAAACCCCTACGTCATGAGATGGGTTGCAAACTGGCTCATGGATAGAAACCACATGGTGAGAGTTGCGGGCTCTACGTCCGACTCTAAACCGGTTGCAAGTGGCATCCCCCAGGGCTCGGTCCTAGGACCCCTCCTGTTCGGTATATACTTCTCAGAGGTACAGGCAAGCATAGGAGGACTATGGCTGACCAAGTTAGCAGACAACTGCAGACTTGGGGCCATAATTGATTCTCTGACTGATACAGACACCCTGCAGAAGGGTCTCACTGAGACGGATACGTGGTGTCAAAATCATGGCCTCAAGCTAAATGCCAAAAAGTGCATAGTCATCCCCTTTGGAAAAGTAAAGTACCTGCAAACTACCACATAGGTGGTAGTCCCCTAAATACAGAAAATGTAATAAGGGATCTGGGGACCCAAGTAGATAGTAATCTCTCCTTTGATAATCATATTGCCAAGGTGGTTAGAAAATCCTTCTATGTGGCCCACCTAATCACAAAATTGTTTGTATCTAGAAAAAAAAGAGGTTATTGTGCCTCTCACTCATTAGACCCATCATAGAATACAATGCCCCATTTGGGATGTACCTTACAAGACACCTGCAACAGCTGGAAAGACCACAAAAGTACCTCACCAAGAGAATTACTGGCCTTAAACAGATGCCCTCAGGAAACTCCAGCTGTACTCTGTTGCATACCACTTACTCAGAGGTGATCTCTGCCTGACGTACAAGGCCATGTCCAACCCAGAATTGATGGACATGCTCCACCTAAAAAAAACATATCCCGGAGAGCCACACGCTCTAGAGATATAGACTTTACCACAACAATAAATAGGACATGCTGGAGAGAGAGATTCCTGTCCCAGAGACTCCCCGTGCTTTAGAACAGAATTCCAGTATACATCAGGCAAAGCCCCTCACTAACACTCTTTCAAGAGAAACCTTGACTGGTGGATGGGAAACAGAAAATTTACCCCGGGGATCACTGCAGTGGCTCTGCTGGACAATGGCGCAAGGAACTAATGGCTCTGCTGGACCGAGGCACAAGGAACTAATCTAAGGGGAGGCGAAAGCCAACACATTCTGGCTAGGCTTGTAAATGCCCTTGGGCAGATAGCCTAGTACTTACCTATGAACCTATATATGTATTTGTGTGTGTGTGTATGTATGTGTGTAGATATATGTGTATGTATATATGTATGTATGTGTGTGTGTGTGTGTGTATATATATATATATATATATATATATATATATATATATATATATATATATATATATATATACCTATGTGTGTACCTCAGAAAAATATATACCGAACAAGAGAGGTCCCAGGACTGAGCCTTGTAACTAGTTTAGAGTCTGACATGGCTCCCGCAATTCTGACCATGTGGGTTCTATCCTTGAGCCAGTTTGCAACCCATCTTATGACGTAGGGGTTGATATTTAAGCTGGAGAGCTTTTTTATGATGCCAGAGTGGGGTATTGTGTCGAAGGCTTTTGCAAGGTCCGGGTAGGCTGTGTGGACTACCCTCCCTTCATCTTTGGCCTTAGTGGCTATTTCAAAGAAATTGACCAGGTTCAAGAGGCAGGATCTGCCCTTGACAATGCCGAATTGGGTAGGATCCAGTGTCTGTAGGTCCCCAATGTCTTTGTTTATGAGTTCCATGATGCTCCTCTCCATAGCTTTGCAGACCAGGCTAGTCAGGCTTATGGGGCGATAGTTTCCAGGGTCCGTTGAGGCACCACCTTTTTGGAGTGGGATCACTGTTGCTGTACGCCATTCCTTGGGTACATATCCTGTAGCAAGGCTGAGATTGAACAGTAACTTTATATGAGGTTCTAGCTCTTCTTGGAGCTCTTGTAGGACGCAGCCCGGGACACCGTCCGGTCCCATTGATGCTGTTTTTTGCTTTGGAGAGGGCAGCTCTCACCTGAGCATCTGAGATGTCAGGGAGACAACTCTCTGCTGGGATAGATATTTGCTCTTTTGGGGGGGAAGGGGGGGATAAGTTTGCACTGAGCCTGTCTGCCAGGATGTTGGCAATGTCTGTGGGTTCAGTGTATTTTTTGTCATTTTGGACTAACTCCAAACATATATGAGAGTTGCCACCCAGGTTCCTAACATAACTAAAGAAGGCCTTGTGATTATCTTTAGTGTCCTGTGCAATTTTTCTCTCAAAGCTGGCCTTAGATGATTTTATGAGGGACCGTAGTTTTTTGCCAGTACTGATCAGAGATGCTTTCCCTTTTAGGAATTTTGTTCTATCATGTAGTAGCTTCCTCCTTTTGTTGTATAGGTTATTTATGGCTGGGGTCCACCAGACAGGACGCCAGCCTTTGGAGGACTGGGTCTTGGTTTTATTTGGGATTGCATGATCCATGCATTCCTGTAGGTGTCCATAGAATACGTTTATAAAGAATTTTGCAGTTTGGGTCGTAGTTTCTACTAACCCAGGGGTTTGAAGGATTTCACCTCTGTTTTGAGAAGTGTGAAATTTGCTTTTGAGAAGTTTTTAATTGTGGTTGTCTGGGCTGGTGGTGGGGTCGGGATGTGGATGTCCAGAGAGATTAATTTAAGGTCCGATCTTACCAATGAGGGGTATACCTCTGGTGTGGAGCATAGAGTTCCCATGTTTGTGATGATCAGGTCCAGTATGATTTCCCCTCTTGTGGGAGTGGTGACTAGTTGTTCCATAGCATTTGAGTTTATAAATTCTAGAAACCTTTGAGCTAGGGTGTTGGGGCTTGCGTAATGCTCCCAGTCTATGTTTGGGTAGTTGAAGTCGCCCAATATAATGGTGTTTCGAGAGACCTTCATATTCTCCAGTGTTCTCAGGAAAGCCGAGTGAGGTTCCTGAGTTTGGGAGTGTGGTCTGTAGCAGGCTACAAACTGAAAAGCTGTTTTGCCCACTGTTAGTTGCACATGGATGATCTCCGATGCTTCATGCAGTGCCACTAACCTGGAGGTGTGGGTATCTTTGAATATGGATACTCCCCCTCCCATTGTGGTTCGGTCCGAGTTTTGGAGCTGAACAGCATGGTATGAGGTATAACCTGGTAGTGCTGGGGTGCTCTCGGGAGCCTTGAACCAGGTCTCTGTTACTGCACAGACATCGATATTCTCCATACTGAGGAGGGCTTCGAGTGCTTGCCTTTTGAGGTTTAGACTTCTGGCGTTGAGTAGCATTACCCTTAGTTTCTTTTTCCTTGTGTTGTCTATGGAGGTGGGTTTGTCTTTTGAGTCTTGCCTAAAAAAGGCACTATGGGAGTGGCGAGAGCCTTTGCCAGTATCCAAAGCCCAGGGGTGACAGGTGCAAGCCGTCCCTAGCGAAGCAATGTGGCTTGTCGAGCATGTCATCCCAGGCTGACGGACACTGGATCCCCTTTGAATGACACCAAAACTTTAGCCAATTGTTAAAATTGATCATTTTGTCTTTATACTGTGGCATCATTCTTGGTGAGGGTAAGATGCTACTCAGGGTCAGGGTCATACCTGCCTGGGCTACATGATTAGAGAGCTCCTCTGTGCCTCTTTTCATGTAGTCCAGGGAGGTACGTCTCAGGTCATTCACACCACCATGGACAATGACTGAGTCATATTTGTACTTGCTTTGGAGTGACCTGAGTGCTTGTGTTATGTGGTGGATCCTGGCGCCCGACAGGCGGCTCACGGTGACCTTCTCCTTGTTCAGCCTGGTGAGTGGGACGTCAGTGTGTCTGACAATAGTCACCTATTGCAAGTGTATCAGGTGTGTTGTTTAGCCTTAAGGGCTGTGACTGTTTGGCACACTGACTTTGTGAAGTATGTGTTACACGTGTTTTGTTTTGGGGAAGCGGTTGCTTGGATGTCTGCTTTGGAGGTCTCTGTTGCTTAGGCAGATTTATATTTAGAGCCTCCGAGTATGTTTTTGTGTGTTTGTGTTTGTGTTTGGTTTGCTGTTGTGGTAGGTCTATGTGTGACTGGATTTGTGGTGTGTGTGCTTACCTTCTCCTCCTAACTGACTGCGCCAGCACTGAGTTGAGAGAGCTTAGCCTCCAGTTTGGCTATATGGTTGCATCTCTCGCATATTTTTGTACTTGTTGGGAGGAGGAAAGGGTTGTCTGTGTACATGAGGCAATTGTAACATTGCCTCAAGATTCCCAGATTCACCAGCTGGACTGGAGAGGAAACCAGCAACTAACCTTTGGACATGCCTGAATAGTATAAGTAACTTCTTTATAACTTGATCAAAAAGGACCAGTAGGGGCCGAGTACTCCAAGGGAGTATATGAGTATGTAGTGCTAACTTATATAATTGCTTATATGAGCAAGTGCAGGGCTTTAGATTGAAAATAGGGTACTTACTTTGAGAGACGGAGCAGATCTAAGGGAAAAAGTGAAGAGTAGACTTTGTGGAGCCGAGAATAGTTTAAGCCCGATTTAAGAGGCACTGCGCTATGCGCAAAATCGCGCCAAAGCGGGGGTTTTTTTTACAGGGGACTTGAAAGAGCTAGAAATTAGCCCAAAACGGCCAATAAACTACAAGATTCTGTGCTGAGATCACTCCTCCAACGACAGATAGGCGGCTCAAAGCTCCCCACTCCCACTGGTGAACAAAGAAGCTTCCTTCTATCCAGGTAAGGAAATGGGCAACACAGGAACTATTCTAAAGTCCGGAATACAGCAATGCCTGTATTAGGGACTATTCTAGGTCAGGAAAGGCGGGAAACAAGGATATTTTTTTGTTTTTTCTTCTTTTTTACAGTACAAACAGCAGAAAATGCACAGTAATTACTTAACACAGGCTAGCGCACTTGAGTGAGCAGCCTCAACAGATAAATTCAACAAAAAGACAAACTTTAAAAGTGCAGGTATGAAATTGCAAAAAAACAAGCTTAAAACAGGCAAAAGAGCAGATTTAACTCAAAAAAAAAAAAAAAAAAAAAAAAAATATATATATATATATATGTGTGTGTGTAGATATATATATATATATATATATATATCTATAGTTATATATATATATATATATATATATATATATATATATATATATATATATATACAAAAAACAGTTATGTAGAACAATAAGATACTCAGGAGTAGTAACATTATTTACAATATATACAAAAAGTACATTTCAGGTGAGAGTACAGTGTATGCATTAAAGGCTTCAACGGGGCACTTACATATGGAAAAGTGGGTCTTCAAGGTGGGGGGGTCTTTGCAGTTACAGAGAGGGTTAGTATTGAGGTGTAATTTAAGTAGGCCTTTAAAGGTGCCTGTATGACTTTGTAGCCTGAGTTCAGGTGGGAGGTTGTTCCATGCTTTGGCAATATCATGGGAGAATAATGCCTCACCAGAACTGTTATTGCATGGATTAACTTCAATCAGATTTTTGATGCATGAACGTAGCTCCCTTTTAGGGTTGTGAAAGTTTAGCATGTCAGCAAGGGCACTTCTCCGGATGGAAGAGAATTTGATGGGCTATGATCAGTTGGTGGTAGCATAGGAGGTTTGGAAATTCTGACCAGTGCAGTTTAGTTAGGGATAGGCAATGGTGGAAATGTGATCTATTACTGGCAGCGAACCTAGCTATTTTATTGTAGCATGTAGAGAGTTTGTTCAGGTTGGTATTGTTAATATTGGTGAGAACTAGAGAGGCGTAAAGTAGTGTTGATAAGAGATGAGTTCTGGCTATTGTTCTAGTCTCAGGGGTTAGCAACAGTTTGCAATGATATAGGCAACCTAGTTTTTTATGGACTTTAGAGATAGTTTGGGATATGTGCTTGTTGTATTTAAGTTGGTGATCAATAGTGATGCCTAAGAGATTAGCCTTAGTTACTGGAG
The DNA here is from genome assembly GCF_019279795.1 of Protopterus annectens. Classification (NCBI taxonomy): domain Eukaryota; kingdom Metazoa; phylum Chordata; order Ceratodontiformes; family Protopteridae; genus Protopterus; species Protopterus annectens. The sequence goes on along the minus strand of NC_056732.1, from coordinate 1,081,055,928 downwards.
TGATGAGGGTGCCATTGGTAGACCTGATGGTAAAGGTTGCATTGCAGTGTTTGGTTGGGTGGAATAATATTAGCTGTGTTTTTTTGGGGTTTAGTATTAGTTGGTAGTTGTTTAGCCAGTTCTCTACCTCAGTGAAGGATTCTTGGGCTTTACTTTCAAGTAATTGAATGTTTGTTGCTGAGCAGATTAGGGTAGTGTCATCTGCATACTGGACAATGTTGGCTTTAGTGGTAGCTAGGTGGAGATTATTTGTAAATATGTTGAAGAGAAGGGGGCCAAGGATTGAACGTTGTGGGAAACCACATGTGATCGGGTGTGGGGGGATAGGGAGTTGCCCCATTTGACAGATTGTGACCGGTTGTTTAGGTAACTTTTAAACTATTGTAGAGTGGGGTTATTGAGGTTGGGTTCTGCTAGACAGGTGAGGAGTTTGTAATGGGAAACTGTATCAAATGCCTTGGACAGGTCTAAGAAGGTGGCAGAGACCAGCTTTCCTTGGTTCCTGTGCGAGTTTATGGTATTGGAAAAGTTAATTAGGGCAGTGTTGGTGCTATGGGAAGGTCTGAATCCAATGTGGGTTTTAGTTAGAAGGTTGTTGGTTAGCAGGTGGGTGAGTTGGTGGATACATTTTTCAAGAATTTTTGAGAGAGGTGATAGGATTGCAATGGGACAGTAGTTGGAGAGGTCAGTAGATGGACCTCCCTTGTCGCGGGGGATGATATATGAGCTTTTCCATAATGAAGGAATAGTATGCAGGGCGATAGATCTGTTAATAAGTAGGGAGACGGGGTAGGCAATGGCCTTGGATGCAATTTGTAGATATTTAGCTAGAAGGCTGTCGGCACTGCGGTGGTGGTGCTGCGGTAGCATTGTCGCCTCATAGCAAGACATTGTCCCGTTTGATTCTCAGCTAGAGCGTCTTCTGTGTGTAGGCATAAGTGAATGGGGCGTGCATTCGTTGAAGGCTGTGCGTCAGGGCTGGTAACCCGGTAGGTAAAAATCCACTACCAATCATTAGCGGACCGGAATTCCGCTGTGGCGACCTCTAACTGGGAAAAGCCGAAAGACATAGACACTAACAAGCTAGAAGACTGTCAGCAGCTAGGGTGGTAGGTTGAGTTTAAGATTTTGAATTGTAGATGTTGGTACTGGGGTGAGTGTGAAGGAGGTGGAGTTAGTCTGGTAGTTTAAGGGTTGAGGTTGGGTTGTGGGTGATGTTGCACTTACCAGGTTCAGTATTGAAGAGGTAAAGTAGTTATTGAAACTAGAGGCTATATGTGAATCAAAACCTTTGATATCTGGGGGTGGTGTGGTGGCTTTTCCAGGCTGGAGGATGTTGTTCACTGCAGCCCAGAATTTCTGTGGGTGGTTGTTATGTTTCCTTTGTAGGGAAATATAGTGGTTTATCTTGTCCAACCTGACCTGTTTTTTTTTACTTTATTTCTGAGCTCAGCAAAGCTTTGTCTAGTTTCGGGAATTTTGTATTTTTGCCAGGTTAACCAAGCTTTATCTGTAGTCTTGAGTAAGATTTTAGTGGCTTTGTTTAACCAGGGAGCAGAGTTACTTCGCAATCTTATTGTTTTCAGTGGGGCTAGTTGATTTAAAATCCCTAGGAATTTGGCATTAAAGTATTCTACTGCAATATCCAGGGGAAGGGTTTTTATAGGAGCCCATTTACAGGATTTTAGGGCTTCTGAGAATTGTACTGTGGAGAAGTTTTTGTGGGAGCGGATTTGTAAGATAGCTGGGGTGTTGGTAGATTTTAGTTTGTGCCGAAGGAGAAAGGTTAGGTTATGGTCACTGAGGGAATCAGGTAGTATCCCGGATAGGTGGTCATTATTGGGCTGCTTAGTCAGGATTCAGTCTAAGGTGGATTCACGTTTGGTGTTTTTGTCAATTCTTGTGGGTGAGTGTAGGAGTTGTATGAAATTATATAGGTTTATGTGGTTGGTTACTATGGGCGAGTGTATGGTGTTCCAGTCTATGTTGACATCACCTAGGAGTACAGTTTCATGGGACAGGGAATGGGAAGCCCATTGGAGTATAGATTCTAGTGTCTTAATGTTGTCTCCTGGTGGTATATAAATGCTGAGTAGGTTTAGTTGTTTGTATTGATTTAGTAGGATTTTGGTGAATAGGGTCTTGGCAGTGTTGAAATCTGGGGTTTCTTTTTGAAGTAGCTGAACTTTTAAATTGTATTTGTAAAGAAGGCAATGCCACCACCTTTTCTGTGAGGTCTGTCTATTCTTAATATATTGAAATCAGTTGGAGTTATGAAATTATGTTTAATGTGGGGTTTAAGCCATGTTTCTGTAATCACTATAATATCTGGGTTATATACAGAGATGGTTCAATGTAACTGTTCTATTTTATTTATGATACTGCGAATGTTTAGATTTAGTATCAGTATATCAGTGGATTTGTGTTTAAATGGGAGACTGGGGTCAGGTGTGGTATGGGTGTTTGTTGGGCCAGGGTTGGGGTGAATATCACCTCCTAGTAGTAGTAGTTGAGCTGCAATGCTGGTGATGGTTTTAAGGTAGAATATAGTTAGGAAGTGGTATTTGAGGCTAAGGTGTTTTTTAGATTCTGTGTGTGTTTGTGTATATATACAACATCGTCAGGTAGTGTCAAACAAGCCCCACACCCGTGTTTGCACACAAAAAAAACTAAGTCCCTGTAGTTATCTTTTGAAAATTGGGATTCTCAGTTTGTTCTATATTCTGTAGATAGTGTAAAGCATACTTCTGGTATGCATAACAGTGGAAAACGTGTTGCCTGTACATATATTTATGAGTGCAAGTCTTATAAGTTGAAACACAATAATTTTTACAGTTTAATTTCATCAGTACTTTGATTGTAAAACTGAGTTTTTAGTATGTGCTGCAGTTTGCACTACATGTTCATCTTTTTATATAGGAAAAACTATTCGAAGATTATCCACCAGGATAAAGGAACACTGTGCAGCTATAAGAAACTTGCACAACAAAAAAATGCATTAGCAAAGCACAGCATCTTATGTTCTAATTTCATTAGTTTTAAATGTTTTGTTCTTGAAAAAGTTCCACAGTTTTTGGAGACAGTAATACTCTATTAGAGGTGAGAGAACTACTTTGGCAACTGAAACTAAATGCAGATAGTCCCCCAGGAGTGAATGAAAATATTAATATAAAATGTGCATTAAAATGGAGAGCATAATTAGTTCTTTTAACTTTTGAATTGATGCTAGAATTCTAGTTAGCCTATTACAAGCAGTTCAGTTATGTTTTTGTAACCAAGTGCAGCCTTGCATTATATATGACTTTCTTTGCTATTGGTTTTCATACTGTAAACAGGCTTCATTATTAGGCTTATATAAACTGTTTGATGTATTATATTTCATTCTCTGATGAAGTCCAGTTATTAAATGGATGAAAGCGCTAATCACCAGCTCCGAGTATTTTTTCCGCTTCTTTTACGGTTCGTTGTGTTTTTATTTTTATTGTTCGTTTTAAGTCGAAGTGTTTGATTATATAGTTATATTTCTTCTACAGTCAAGAGTTGTATGTAATATAAATGTGTGTGTGTATATATATATATATATATATATATATATATATATATATATATATATCTTTATCTATCTATCTATCTATCTATATATATATATATATATATATATATATATATATATATATACACAAATGTGTGTCTGTGTGTGTGTATATATATATATATATATATATATATATATATATATATATATATATATATATATATATATAATGCATATGTGTGTGTGTGTGTGATATAAATATATATATATTACATTATTATTATTAAATAAGTAAAGAAAGATAAGTCCTTGTGGGATGTGTGATTAATGTCAATATATTTTTAATGGATCAAGTATTCAAATTATGAATAAAATAATACATGTAAAAGGTAAATATATTTGCTACACACAGGGGGTTGTACATATTGCTTTTTGTCTGAAATGACCAAGATTTTATGTGGGTAAAAATAGCAGAAATTGTCTCAAAGAATATATGAACACATGTATGATATTGCCCACCAGAAGGACACAAATGCATTTTAAAGACATCTTAAAAATACTCTGCACATAGTTTTAAAATTTTGATATAAAGGATGCCAGAGGGGGACCTTGGAAGTTAAATTTGGAGAACAAAGAAACATGGTGGCAAATCTACCTGAATACAAGTACCCCCGGTCTAAACGATACAATAACAATAAATAGTCTTTTAAAATTAAAAGCGTATGATAGATAAGAAAGAAAAGGAATTATTAAGTATAATAAGTGAATGTTTTAAAGTTTTTATAACTTTCATGTATTAATTTTATGTATTATATGTTTGAGAAAGTTTTAATTATGAGGTATGAACATCTATTGGCTGGTAACAACATGTGAAAGATTTTAAAGTAATATAAATAATGAACTGGTATATTAGGAGGTTGTCTGAAGAAGTTTGGTGATTTAACTAAACAAAAGCGCTAATAAAATTTTTCGTAGAATATTTTGTGTCTTTTTCCACTGTCAGCCACTTTTTGGTATTTGGTGTTAGTCAGTATTGACATTGGGTGTTTCGGATGTATATGTACCAACATTTTGACAACATTGATAGGTCTTCAAAAAGTTTACTATCTAGTCACAACATTACTCCTGATGAATTTCATTTCATGGTATCTCCTAATCCTTCTTTAGTAAAATTGTTTGGTATACCCAAAATTCATAAAGATTGTGTCAACCCTCCTTACAGATTAATAGTGTCAAACAAGAAATCAAAAACTGAAAATATTGCACAGTATATTGATTTTGTTCTCAACCCAATAGTTCAGGCTACCCCTCATTACATAAGAGACTCATGGGATTTTTTAAACAAGCTATATGTGGCTAATTTAGACTTTTCCTATTGCGTTTTAGTGACCTTAGATGTTGTTGCATTATATACAAGCATTCCCCATTTTGAAGGACTGAGTTATGTTAGACATTTTTTATACAAATTTGTTAAGTTTTCTAAAAGTAAAATTAACACCTTAAAACACCCTTATGTCTGTGGTGCTGGAAAAATAACTTTTTCCATTTTAATGGTAGTAACTTTAGACAGGTTAGAGGGGTTGCGATGGGAACCAAAATGGCTCTGGCCTTTGCGAATCTTGTGTTGAGTGAGTGGGAGTTGGATACTCTTGATACATTTGCCTGGTTTTCACTTCATGAAATTCTACAAACATTTTATTGACAATATTTTTTTTTTTTTTTGACTGGGAGGGTAGTGAACATTAACTGTCTTTATTTGTTGACTCTTTAACAGAAAGTATAGTTTTTTTACAATTTGTTGTGGTTAACAGAGGGGACTCTGTTACCTTTTTAGATACTAATATTTCCATTAGTAGAACCAATGGGAGCATTTCATCCCCAGTTCACAGAAGGACACTTTCAGAAATAATTACCTTAATTTCAATAGTTCCCATCCTTTGTTTATGAAGAAGAATGTTATTAAGGGTCAATTCATAAAAAAATTCTAGATTGACTACTGATGAAGTTTTTGAAAAGGAGTCTGAGTTTCTCACTGAGTTGTTTCTACAAAAAAGTTACCCTTTACAGTTAATCTCTTCCATTAGAAATGAAATCAGGTCTGTTAGACATTCTAAATTTAGACCTATTTTACGTTTTGTTTTTGTTCTTATTGCTAAGACATCTACTGTAGACCGCATGTTCAGTTTCTCTTTGCCAATAAGTAGAGATATGACTGTACTAAGGAACATTTTAAAAGACAACTGGAAAACTCATTCTTGGTGATCCAAGCATTGGTCCTAGTTTAGGTGATGATTCTTGTTTTTCATTTAAATGCACAAGAACTTTAAAAACTTTGTTTGAAAATAACGGATTTTCCTTTCTTATTAAACATACCTGCCAACTTATGTGATTTACCTGTCATGTATAAATGTGGCAAATGTGTTTGCTATGACTTTATACAGATTGGAATTTCCTATGTGTTTCCACATTGTAACTTCAAAGTGTCTTTTTCAAGTAATTTTAACTGTAACACCACTATGGTAGTGTACTGTGCCATATGCTCTACCTGTTCTTGCTTCTGCATTGGTAAGACTGTGAGGAAACTCAGCGATAGAATAAAGGAGCATAATTTTGCAGTCAGAAACAAATACCAAACTAACTCTTTAGGAAAACAGTTTAATGTGTTCTAATTTCTCCAATTCACTTTTTTAATACTTGAACAAGTCCAAGATTTCTTTGGTGATGCTGACTGCAAACTTTAATTACAAGAAAGTGGCAACTATAATTAAATGCTGAGTTTTTTCCATGTCTCAACCGAAATTTACACCTTACATGTGCCGTAAAGTGGTTCCAATAACATCACACCATAGTCTAGCCACTATTTTGTGAATTATGTGTTATATTTCCATGTTTTTTCAGTATTTAGTAATTGTTTCACTCCATTATCTAGCCATCATCTGGTTTGTAATGGTTTCGTAGTCATTGGTTAACTTTCTCTAGTACATTTTATGATTACACATTACTTGATTTTACACTACGGTTTCATAATTCTAGATATATCCTTTTACACATACATTTTTCAATCTACTTTTTAGTATATATCATTTAATAAGTGTGTTTTTCCTTCATAGATAACAGTACTCTGTTTTTTATTTATGTAAGTGCTTAACACTCTATTTTATAATTTTTGAAAGTTTCTCACTTTGCAGTTATTTTGGTGTTCATTTGTTCAGCTATACACTTCTATCTCACATTATTTTGTGATTTTTTTTTTTAATTTTTTTTTTATTAACTGAACCACTTGATTTTTTATGGTAATTTTCTTGTTTAAACAGCTTTTTGAAAGCATTAACAAATGTAGTTTTACTTGTACAGCTACACATCTTCTACACAGCTTTCTATATAGTTTGTAAGTCATTACAGTTTCATGACAGGCTCTTTTACATTGGTTAATTAAAGTTCATTAATATTCATGATTTACTTATGTGCAACTTTATATGTTAGATCCCTTGTAATTAGATTCATCTGAAGAAGTTCCGATACTAATAAAGGAACGAAAGCTCATCACACCTGTGTGGGATTCATCAGTCTTTTACTTTTATCTTTTTAAAAGTTTTTTTTTATTTTTGTTATTTACAGAAGTCTGTTCTTATATTAGTTGTTTTCTTCTGATGCCTTTCTGTTTTCGCAGAGATATTATTCTTATATTAGTAGTTTTCTTCTGATACCTTTCGGTTTTCACAGAGATATAGTGTGTGTGTATGTGTGTGTATATATATATATATATATATATATATATATGTATATATATATATATATATATATATGTGTGTATATATATATATATATATATATATATATATATATATTTATGTATGTGTATATATATATATATATATATAGGTTCATAGGTTTATACTAGTATATATATATATATATATATATATATATATATATATATATATATATATATATATATATATATATATAGGTTCATAGGTTTATACTAGGCTATCTGCCCTAAGGCATTTATAAGCCTAGCCCAAAGTTTTGTGGCTTATGCCACCTTATATGAAAAATACTGTGCCTATTAGTTTGTTGTGCCTCTGTCCAGCAGTGACACAGAGATGATTCCCGGGGTAAACCTACGATCTCCCATCCACAGGTCAAGATTTCTCTTGAACAGAGCCAGCGAGGTGCTCTGCCTCACATGGACTGGGATTTTATTCCACAGCATAGGGAGTCTCTGAGTGATAAATCTATCCCTCCAGCACGTCCTATTTATATCAGTGCTAAGGTTTAAGTCGCTTTCTCTAGTGGTTTTGGTGGATTTGGATTTTTTGAGGTGGAGCATGTCCATTAATTCCGGGTTGGACATGGCCTTGTAAGTCGGGCACATGTCACCTCTGAGCAGACGGTATGCGACTGAATACAGCTGGAGTTTCTTCAAACTGGCAGCATATGTCAGATTTTGGAGTCCCTTTATCCTTTTGGTGAGGAACTTTTGGGGTCTCTCCAATTGCTGCAGATGACTGGTGAGATACATCCCGAATGGGGCATTGTACTCGATCATTGGTCTGATAAGTGAAGAGTACAGGGGAACAATGACCTCACTAGATCTGGATGTGAATCCCTTCATGATCAGGGGCAATGTAGAAGGCCTTTCTAACCACTTTAGCAACGTGAGTGTCAAAAGAAAGGCCACTGTCAACCTGGGTCCCCAGGTCCCTGATAACCTCTTCTGTGCTTAGTGGATTTGCCACCTATATGGTAGCTTGGGGTTACCTTGTTTTTCCCGAAGGGTATGACTATACATTTTTTGGCGTTTAACTTCAGGCCATGGCTCTGGCACCAGCTATCTGTTTCCGTGAGTCCCTTCTGAAGGATATCCATGTCCGATGCACTTTCCACTATGGTGCCCAGTTTGCAGTCGTCTGCAAACTTTGTCAGCCAAAGTCCTCCCATGTTGGCCTGTACTTCTGAGAAGTAGATGCCGAACAATAGAGGACCAAGGACCGAGCCCTGTGGGACACCACTTGTGACCGGCTTGGAGTCTGACTAAGCCAGTTTGCAACCCATCTTGTGACATATGGGTTTACATTTAAGCTGGTAAGTTTTTCTACAATACCCGAGTGGGGTATTGTGTCGAAAGCCTTTGCAAGGTCAAGGTAGACTGTATGGACTGCCTTTCCCTCATCAGTGGCCTTGGTGACTGTTTCGAAGAAGTCAACCAAGTTCAAAAGGCATGATCTGCCCTTGACGAAGCCAAACTGGGTCGGGTCCAATGTCTGCAAGTTCCCTATATCTTTGTTTATGAGCTACATTATGATCCTCTCCATAGCTTTGCAGACTAGACTTGTTAAGCTTATGGGGCGGTAATTACCAGGGTCCGTAGAGGCACTGCCTTTGTGGAGTGGGACCACAGTTGCTGTACGCCACTCCTTGGGCACGTATCCTGTGGTAAGGCTGAGATTAAACAGCTGCCTTATGTGCGGGTTTAATTCCTCGTTTAGCTCGTGTAGCACACAGCCGGGGACACCATCCGGTCCCATTGATTCTGTGTTTTTTAGCTTTAGAGAGAGCAGCTTTCACCTGCGCATTTGAGATGTCTGGGAGGCTACACTCCGCTGGGATAGTTCTCTCCTTTAGGGGGGGAGAGGGGGTGAAGTTTGCACTGAACCTGTCTGCCAGTATGTTGGCAATGTCTGTGGGTTCAGTGATTTTTGTATCATTTTGGACTAATTCTGAGCATATCTGGGAGTTTCCACCCAGGTTCCTAACATAGCCAAAAAAAGGCCTTATGATTGTCCTTTGAATCCATGGCAATTTTTCTCTCAAAATTGGCCTTAGTTGATTTTATGAGTGCTCGTATTTTTTTACTAATAATGATCAGGGGGGGACTTCCCTTTTATGGATTTTGTTCTATCATGTAATAGCTTTCTCCTCTTATTGTAAAGTTTGTTAATGGCTGGGGTCCACCAGACTGGACGTTTGCCCTTTGTGGAAACAGCCTTGGTTTTATTTGGGATTGCCTGATCCATGCAGTCCTGGAGGTGTTCATAGAAGGCATTTGTAAGGGCTTCCGCAGCTTGGGTTGTGGTTTCCACTGGCTCAGGGGCCTTGAAGGATACCAAACCAGTCTTGAGTAGTGTGAAGTTTGCTTTAGAGAAGTTCTTCATTGTGGTCTTTTTTTGTTTGGGGTGGGGGCGGGATGTGGATTTCCAGTGAGATTGGTTTATGATCAGATCTCACCAATGAGGGATATACTTCCGGTGTGGAGCATTTTGTCCCCATGTTTGTGATAATGAGATCTAGTATATTATCTCCTCTCGTGGGAACAGTGACTAGCTGTTCCATGGCATTTGAATTTATGAACTCCAGGAACCGTTGGGCTAGAAAGTTAGGGCTTGAGTAATGTTCCCAGTCTATATTCGGGTAGTTGAAGTCACCCAATATGATGGTGTTTGGAGATACATTTATACCCTCCAGTGTTTTCAGGAAGGCTGTGTGGGGTTCCTGAGTTTGAGAGGGTGGCATGTAGCATGCTACAATTTGTAGAGCAGTTTTGCCTATGGTTAGTTGCACCTGGATGGTTTCCGAAGCTTAGTGCGTTGCCACCAACCTGGAGGTGTGGGTATCCTTTATGAATATGGATACACCCCCTCCTTTTGTGGTGTGGTCCGGGTTTTGGGGCCGGAACGCATGATATGAGGTAAAACCTAATAGTGCCGGGGTGCTCTCAGGAGCCTTGAACCAGGTTTCAGTTACAGCACAGACATCGATGTTCTCCATACTGAGAAGGGCCTCGAGTGCGTGCATTTTGAGATTTAGACTTCTGGCATTGAGCAGCATTACCCTCAGTTTCTTCCCATTTTTGTTTTCTAGGGTGGTAGGTTTAGAATTTGAGCCTATGGGGTAAAGGCAATATATATATATATATATATATATATTTCTGTAGTGTGTTCTGCCTAAAATAGTTTAGGGTAGTAGCTGTAATATTCTCCATATTCCTGACTGTGTTGTAGGCCTAGTTGTTGTTTGTTTGAGGCTGTTTTCTGAGCTCATTGTCCAGGCCATCTTAGTTAGCAAAGACCATCCCCCATTTCATTGAGAGTTTAGTGTTCATGGTCATTGTCTAGTTGGGTTGTCAGGTCTATGGCTGGGAGAAAGCACCTCATTGGTTCTTTTTAGCTTTTTTTAAAGTTGTTTCTGGTTTCAACTTCCTGTTACATAAGAAGTTAACCTGAGTGTTTCAGCCATTACACACAGAAATATCCGAGGAGGAGCACCTGATCTGTGATATATGGCAATAAGTAGCTTTTTTTTTTTTTTTTTAGTATTTATTGCTTATTCTAGATATTTATAGCAATTTTATTGCATACTTGTACTGTATTTCATAGCTATTGGTTCACTGCTGGTTTTCTACTGTGCTGTGATAACATTTCTGTAGTGTTTTTTGCCTAAAATAGTTTAGGTCTTGGGTCTTAGCTGTGATATTCTCCATATTCCTGATTGTGTTTGTGATAAACATTTCTGTAGTGTGTTCTGCCTAACATAGCGTGTTCTGCCTAACATAGCTTCCCACCCCCCCTCCCTATTGGCATGTTGTCTTTATACCTGCTGGCCTTGCAGTTGCCCGCCCCTACTCTGAATCTGAACTTGGACACTCTTCCCAGTCTAGTGCCATTAGCTCATTTTACCTACTACAGAGAGAACATCTGAGAAGGCCAACCCACTTCGTTTCTTTTCTTCTGTTCCTCCTTTCTCCCTTTCTAAAAAAAAAAAAAAAAAAAAAAAATTGCCTGAATCTCCTTGTGTTCTAACTGTGCTTCTCAAACATTTTGGAAATATTGAGTATATTTTAGTGCATTTATTAAAACTTTATTTGCCGTAATATTGTTACAACTCAAGTGCTCTAGGTTGCACTGCATCTGAATTTTGTGTTTTAGCTGCTTTTCTGTATTTATAGACTTTTCTGTATATGTAGACTAGCTACTTATTCTACTTTATTATTGCCTCTTAAATCATTTTTCAGTTGTGCACTTGCCTTGTTTCATTTAAAAAGTTTTTAATTGCTAATTTTGTAGAGTTTTAATTGCATTTACGGCTACACACACAAGTGTGTTAGCCTTTTCTGTGTTTATTTATGTATTATTGCATTGTTTAGCCTGTTTTAATAAAAAAAAAAAATACTATATTGTTTGCTCGTTTCCCGCATTTCCTAGCTAGTATAGTCCAGATCCCAGGCTTTGTTGGTTGCAGGACTTTTATTTTCTGTGTTCAGAGCTATCCAGACCTTGCTGTGGTAAAGCTATCCTGACTTGTTGTGGTAGAGGAAAGTCCTACTGCTTACCAGTGGGAGTGGTGAGCATTGTACTGCCTATCTAACACTAGAGTGGTTTCCAGCTCTGAAATTGTAATTTTATTATATAAAATATACAAATGAAGAACACCAATTGCTGTGCGTTTGAATTTTTAATTCTGGTACCTCGGCCTTCGCCTTCTCCTGGAATACAATTTACATAGCAAACACCACCCATTTTTAAAGAACATTTTGATTGAATTATTGATGCACCATCCCCTAATTATACAATTAGGCTCACTTTTTACTATTTTACAACACCTATCTGGCATCTTTCCCTCTAATACATGGATATATACACATAAATAGTTAGTTAGAAAAAATGTATATAACAATTAATACAGAACTACTATAATATAAACAGTATTTGTGCTTTTTCCTTTCTTCCTTATTTAAGCTTTGATTAATATATACATAAATATAAATACTGTTATAAAATGTATACTAATTTACATATAACCCTTGCGAACAATTCATTCAAATTTTATTAACATTTTATTAACAGACAGTTCCTCAAATCAATTATTTACTATTTTAGAAATATGTGGAAAATACATTACACTTCCATATTCATTCCATTGGGAAACAATGTTTTCAAATTGAGAATGAACCTAGATTCCATCAATAATAATTTTTCCCGGAAAATAGCTTCATTACCAAATACATTGGGTCTGCCCAATACACTGAATACAAAACCATCTGGAACCCCCCCATGGTTATCACAAAATGTCTTCCTACCGGACTCTCCAATCTCCTGTGCCTTATATCTCCTAGGTGTTCTAGGATCCTTAGTTTGACCCTCCTAGTGGTTTGTCCTATGTACCAATTTTGTTTCTCACAGCCACATCCTATGATGTACACAACCCCTGTTGAATTGCAGTCATAATATTCTGTGGCATTATATCTGACCTCGTTGATTTTGAGACCATCCAAGTTCCTAACCCAATTACACACCTTACATTTTCCACACCTGAATGTTCACTTTCTGTTACCTTTGCTACGTCTACTGTTTTTTCTAAAATTTAGTATTTCCCTGAGATTAAAATATCTCTTAAATGAAAAGGTAACCCTTGACGGAAAAAGTTTTCCTATTCTCTCATCCTCACAAATGATGGGCCAAAATCTACCCACTAATTCCTTCAGTGTATAGGAAAAATGGGAATATCTGGTCACAAAAAATATTTTGTCACCAGAACCATTCTTACCACCATCATTGTCAACATCAGTCCTAGTATTCCCAGAGTACCCAAAACCCCGGAATCTGCCCCTGTTGCCAGACCATTTTACAAGACCTAACTCACTTTCTACCCTCTTTCTAGCTTTCCTAACACTCATTTCGGAATATCCCCTCCCTACCAACTTTCCTTCAACCTTGTTGAATTCTCTTGGAATCAAACTTTTCTCAGAAGTATGCCTGCCTATTCTTTTAAACTCACTTAATGGTAAAGAACTTATCAGAGTCACTATGCATACTAGAGGCGTGAAGAAAATTTTCAGCTGCAGTCTTCTTGTGATAAGGTTTGTACTGTATTTTGTCATCAGGGCACACATAGATTTCCACATCCAAATAATGGATACTTCTACCCCCTATAATGTGAGTAAAATCCAATCCCCAGTGGTTTTGCTTCATCTCCGAAACAAAATTGCCAAATTCCTCTGGTAAACCCCTACACAAAAATAAGAGGTCATCAATAAACCTCACATATTTGACTACCTTGCTTCTATAAAATTGAGAGGGATAAATGTAACAGTTCTCGAAATGGGCCATGAACAAAATAGCATATGAGGGCGCAAATGCTGAGGTATTGAGAGTTGAACGTTTACCAGCTTTTGAATTCTCTGATGATGAGTTGGACTTATCTGCTGAATGGAAGGACATTTCAATAAAATGCACTCTGGGCTGGTTAGGAGTGCTAGTCAAAAGAAATGAAAGAACATTAAATAAGACTCGCTCATCCATCCTGCTTCTGCAAGATAAATTGATCGAGGAAAGCTCTGTGTCTGTTTTTAACAAGAACATGGTTGAAATTAAAAATAGAGTATCTAAAATAGAGGCGGAGGTGGTTTCCCGCAAAAAGAGAAAATATCTCCGTGACATTAAAGATCATGAAACGGGTAAGCTGTTTTCTTGGCAATACAGCTTTAAGAGGAAGCGAGGCGCTTCCCGTGATGTCACTAGGGGCCCGAGATCCACCGGCGGTGAAACCTCTGCTTCGTCGGCGGATGAATTGAGTAGCAGAAAGAGTGTGTCTTTCGAGAGTTTAAACACAGAGCATGAAGCCTGTACGGGAGCGAATGGTGTAGCAAGCGACTCAGACCACACAGTAGTGCAGCAAAAGGGAAGAGGCCGTCGTTTTCAAACCAAGGGAAGGAGGAGATGACAGCGTATCGAGTTTTAGGAAGCAGGGAAATGACTTTCCAGAGATTGTTTTTGCTACCGAGGGAAGGTTACAACAGGATTATATGCAGGTTCCAGTGTTGGAAGGAAACACTGATTTTGCCGACGAAACGGTTTCCTTACAGGACATTGCATTAGTTTTTGGTGATGATGTGGACATTTGTGAAGGTGAGAATTACAATATTGTAAATATCTCGGATTTACATATCTCCGAGAGTGCCAAACATGTTTTATTTAAAGGCACCAAATTTGTACCTGTTTGTTTTCTGTCCTTAGCTGACTTATCTTTGGAAATTAAGCAGTTTTGCAGAAAACTGTATTTAAAAGAATTTTTTGGGAATCAAAGTTTTTTTCATGATAGAAACAATGATGGATTTAACAATAATGTTCTAATTTCTGATGGCATAGAAAATGGCATAGAAAATGTAGTGAATGTAGAACTTTTTGATGAGTCCTTGTTGAATCTAACATTGCATGAAAATGATTTGGTGGATATCCATGAACAAGATGAAGTGTGTGAAGTTGGGGGGGGGGGGTTTGCCTTTAGCACTGGTTATGGAAGGCTAGCAGTACCCAATGTACCTTGCAAAAGTGAATTTATGCCACCTAGAAAGAATCTGGTTATTAATGTTTTTGAGAAAACATTATTAAAAACTTTAGAAGAAGAATATATAAAGTTTTGATGAAAAAAGAAAAAATATAATTTAAAGAAAGATGAATGGAAAGCTTTATGTGATTTAAAGGATATGAACAATCAGTATGTATTCACTCAAGCAGACAAGGGAGGGAACTGGGTAGTTATTTCCAGGGACAAATACAATTCCATGGCACTGGAGCTACTAAAGGACTCCAATACCTATTTAGAATTACCTTTAAATCCAATGAAAGAATATAACACACTATTATTGGAATTATTGGAAAGGGGAGAAAGGCTTGGCTTTTTATCTTCAGGGGATGTTAGGAAGTTGTATGTAAAAAATCCTAGAGTAGCAAAATTTTTTACTATTCCTAAAATACATAAAAACATCAGGAATCCACCAGGACGCCCCATAGTTTCAGGAAAGGGAGGTTATTTACAGAATGTAGGAATATTCCTGGATTCCTTATTAAAAGGCCATTTGGAAAGGGTACAGTCACATGTTAAAAACAGTGATGAGGTGTGTTTTAAGGTCAGCAACATAGTATGGGGCAAAGACTTCTACTGGGCAAGTGTGGACGTTAAGTCTTTATACACTAGCATCAATAGGTTCCATGGTCTAAAAGCAGTGGAAAAAATGTTGGGGGATGGACCAAGAACATTTTTTATCATTAGTTTATTGGACTTCTGCCTCACGCATAATTGCTTCGAGTTCGAGGGAAAGCATTTTCTGCAGAAAGAGGGCACAGCAATGGGGGCAGCATTTGCGCCCTCATATGCTATTTTGTTCATGGCCCATTTCGAGAACTGTTACATTTATCCCTCTCAATTTTATAGAAGCAAGGTAGTCAAATATGTGAGGTTTATTGATGACCTCTTATTTTTGTGTAGGGGTTTACCAGAGGAATTTGGCAATTTTGTTTCGGAGATGAAGCAAAACCACTGGGGATTGGATTTTACTCACATTATAGGGGGTAGAAGTATCCATTATTTGGATGTGGAAATCTATGTGTGCCCTGATGACAAAATACAGTACAAACCTTATCACAAGAAGACTGCAGCTGAAAATTTTCTTCACGCCTCTAGTATGCATAGTGACTCTTTGATAAGTTCTTTACCATTAAGTGAGTTTAAAAGAATAGGCAGGCATACTTCTGAGAAAAGTTTGATTCCAAGAGAATTCAACAAGGTTGAAGGAAAGTTGGTAGGGAGGGGATATTCCGAAATGAGTGTTAGGAAAGCTAGAAAGAGGGTAGAAAGTGAGTTAGGTCTTGTAAAATGGTCTGGCAACAGGGGCAGATTCCGGGGTTTTGGGTACTCTGGGAATACTAGGACTGATGTTGACAATGATGGTGGTAAGAATGGTTCTGGTGACAAAATATTTTTTGTGACCAGATATTCCCATTTTTCCTATACACTGAAGGAATTAGTGGGTAGATTTTGGCCCATCATTTGTGAGGATGAGAGAATAGGAAAACTTTTTCCGTCAAGGGTTACCTTTTCATTTAAGAGATATTTTAATCTCAGGGAAATACTAAATTTTAGAAAAAACAGTAGACGTAGCAAAGGTAACAGAAAGGGAACATTCAGGTGTGGAAAATGTAAGGTGTGTAATTGGGTTAGGAACTTGGATGGTCTCAAAATCAACGAGGTCAGATATAATGCCACAGAATATTATGACTGCAATTCAACAGGGGTTGTGTACATCATAGGATGTGGCTGTGAGAAACAAAATTGGTACATAGGACAAACCACTAGGAGGGTCAAACTAAGGATCCTAGAACACCTAGGAGATATAAGGCACAGGAGATTGGAGAGTCCGGTAGGAAGACATTTTTGTGATAACCATGGGGGGGTTCCAGATGGTTTTGTATTCAGTGTATTGGGCAGACCCAATGTATTTGGTAATGAAGCTATTTTCCGGGAAAAATTATTATTGATGGAATCTAGGTTCATTCTCAATTTGAAAACATTGTTTCCCAATGGAATGAATATGGAAGTGTAATGTATTTTCCACATATTTCTCGAAAATAGTAAATAATTGATTTGAGGAACTGTCTGTTAATAAAATGTTAATAAAATTTGAATGAATTGTTCGCAAGGGTTATATGTAAATTAATATACATTTTATAACAGTATTTATATTTATGTATATATTAATCAAAGCTTAAATAAGGAAGAAAGGAAAAAGCACAAATACTGTTTATATTATAGTAGTTCTGTATTAATTGTTATATACATTTTTTCTAACTAACTATTTATGTGTATATATCCATGTATTAGAGGGAAAGATGCCAGATAGGTGTTGTAAAATAGTAAAAAGTGAGCCTAATTGTATAATTAGGGGATGGTGCATCAATAATTCAATCAAAATGTTCTTTAAAAATGGGTGGTGTTTGCTATGTAAATTGTATTCCAGGAGAAGGCGAAGGCCGAGGTACCAGAATTAAAAATTCAAACGCACAGCAATTGGTGTTCTTCATTTGTATATTTTATATACTTGGATCTGTGAAGGAGTAGAGGAGTTGTGTTTCTTTTGGTCAGCATTGTAATTTTATTAGCCATTTTGAGCTGATTTCTATCTCTTTCTACTTTCTGGCTTAACAATGCGTGTGTTTGCGCATTTTTTGCATCGCGCAGCACTGCGGGGCTACGGTTAAACTATTCCAGGTGCCAGAAAGTCTGCTCTTAAAATTTTTCCTTAGAACTAGCTGGTTTCTCAGTAGTAGCACTAAAATCGGAATCCCTGTGACTAGCACTTGCTCTAGAACCTGCTGGAAAGCACTAGTAAGCCTTAAACTGATAAAAGCACTGCACTTTCCTTGTTAATAAGGCAAAATTAATCGCAGCCACTAAAGAGCCTATAATTGTGAAGTACCTCTTGTACTTTACAAAAAAAATAGCTAAATAGGCATGTCCAGGGGTCAGGTTCCGGTGATTTCTCTTGTCCACCTGGTGATTCTGGACATACTGGGGCAATGCAGCAACTGCCTCATGTACACGGACAACCCTCTCCTACCACCCAACACTACTGCGAGAAATGCACTTACATAGCCAAACTGGAAGCAAAGCTCTTTCCCGCCAAGATTGTGTTAGACAGTCAAGAGGAGAAGATTAACACCTGCACTACACCTCAAGCAACACATAGTCTTTCAAAACCCGCACCATCAACACCCACACATAGCAACACCAAACTCACATATGCGGAGGCCGTTAACATTAACCTGCGCAAGCAACAAGGACCTCTGAAGCTGAAATGCAAACACCAGTCACAACCAAAGTGACACATAGCTAACACCACCAGTGTGCCACCCAATAACAGCCCCTAAGGCAAGACAACGTACCCAACACTTTAGTCATAGGCGAGACTGTAGTCAGGCACACTGATGTCCCACTCACTAGGCTGAACAAGAAGAAAACTACAGTCAGCTGCCTGTCTGGTGCCAGGATCCGCCACATAATGCATGCACTCAAGTCACTCCACAAGTACAAATACGACTCTGTCATTGTCCATGTTGGAGTGAATGACTTGAGACTTACCTCCCTGGACTACATGAAAAGAGACATGGAAGAGCTCTCAGATCATGTGGCCTAGACAGGTATGACCCTAGCCCTAAGTAACATCCTGCCTTCACCCAAAATGATACCACAGTACAAGGACAAAATTATTGACTTCAACAATTGGCTAAGCTTTTGGTGTCATTCAAAGGTGATTCAGTATCTGTCTTCCTGGGACAACATAATCGACAAACCACGATGCTTTGCCAGAGATGGTCTGCATCTGTCGCCCCTGGGATTCAGGTTACTGGCTAAAGCTCTTTCCACCCCTATAGTGTCTTTTTTAGGCAGGGTTCAAAGGACAAAACCACCACCACCATAACAGATATAAGCATGCAAAA
>NC_056732.1:1081019618-1081024618 GCF_019279795.1 Protopterus annectens | reverse complement strand
ATGTTGCACAGTGGGGATGGTGTTCTTTTGGTGATGCGAAGTTTTGTTTTTTGTGCCAAACGTACCTTTTGGAATTGTGGCTAGAAGGTTTGACCTTGGTCTCATCGGACCATAACACATTTTCCCACATGCTTTTGTGAGACTCTAAATATTGTTTTGCACATTTTAGTCTGGCCTGGATGTTTTTCTGTGTAAGAAAAGGCTTCCTTCTTGCAATCCTACCCCATAGTCCAGACATATGGAGAATATGGGAGATTGTTGTAACATGTAGTACACAGCCAGTACCTTCCAGAAATTTCCTACAGCTCCTTCAGTCTTGCTGTAGGTCTCTTGGCAGCCTCACTTACCAGTTTTCATCTTGTCTTTTCATAAATTCTGGAGGGACGTCCAGTTCTTTGCAACAACACTGTTGTCCCATATTTTCTCCACTTTTTGATGACTTGTCTTCACTGTGTTCCATGATATATCCAGTGCTGTGGATATTTATACTTTCTCTTGACTGATGCCTTTAACAGTGAGATCCCTTTGATGCTTTGTAAGCTCTCTGCGAACTATGGCTTTTGCTGTAGTATGATATACAAAATGTTTGCACGGAAGCAATTGCATGGCTCAAAAAGACATAATACAAAAACAAAAAGAAGAGCTAGCAAAACCTAAACCCAATGGTAAACAATTTATTGTGAATACATAGGAGAGCAAAGAGGTACACAAACCGGTTTCGGCTGGTACTCACTACACAGCCTTCTTCAGTGTGAAATGAGCATGCTCCAAGCATTCCTTTATATGGACTGCAAGCAAATCTTATTGGTTATATCTAAAACTTGTCATTCAAACCGTGTGGGAAAAGACCACCCAACTTAACAATCCATTTTTTCTCCTTCGAGTTTAATAATGCATGCCAACCTGTTTTATTGGATTTTTTACCCCTGATGATATCAATAATAGTAAACATAAAAGAAGCTGAAGGGTGTGATACTTGATGTTTATATAAAGCATTGTTGATTCTGCCTTTTTTGATGTTGCTGATGTGCTCTGAAATTCTTAGTCTAAGAGGCCTAGATGTTTGGCCTATATAAAAGGCTCCGCATGAGCATGTAGCTAAATAAATTAGCCAATCTGAGCTACAATTTGCAAAGAATTTTATCTCATATACCTTGGAAGAGTTCCTACTGGTGAATTCTTTCGTTTTTGATATTTTATTGCAATTTGTGCAATGTCCACAGACATGACAACCCGTAAGCATGGAACCTGTAAGTGTAGTTTGAATTGTTTCAGGCTTATCCACAAGATGTCCATGTTTATAGTGACTGAATGTGCTGCCCAGATTTCTGCCTTTCCTAAATGAGAAAAAACATCTATTGGGAATAATGGAGGATAGATCAGTATCGTATAGTAATGATATGATAATAATGTAGTGAGTACCAGCCGAAACCGGTTTGTGTACCTCTTTGCTGTCCTATGTATTCACAATAAATTGTTTACCATTGGGTTTTGGTTTTGCTGGTTCTTCTTTTTGTTTTTGTATTATGTCTTTTTGAGCCGTGCAATTCCTTCCGTGCAAACAACATTTTGTATATCATACCCTTTGATATATGTTTGCTGGAAGCCCAACCCTGTTTTAAGCTTGGTTATTACCAAGTTTATTCATCTTATTATCTTTGGATTTATTAGGACTGCCTATGGTCTTTTACAGTCCATTTTTTGATCCATTTATTAATTTTGAATATTCATTCCAACTCTGTTATTTGGAACATTCAAATATCACAATCACATTGTGTTCAAGACTATTTTTATATCCCGTCTATTTAGCGAGTTACATCGCATTTTGTAGCACTGGATTCACACATTTGATACCCATTTTTGCCTTTTTCATTTATGTCCAATACATATTTGGCTCTCATTTGGCCCGTTGATCCTAATTCGTGGTGGAGTGGTTTTTCGTATTCTTCGTGATTCTTCAGGAAGTCCCGCCCACGTATTGTCGTTAGGTTTCCAGTTGGGGAGTTGGTTTTGGCGTGAACAGGCTGCAGTCTTCATTCCACTCTTGGAGCTGTTCTTTTTGGTCTTTTCCAATCATTTTTTGTCAAAGTTCGATTGTCTTGAGTGGATTATAGCAGAACTTTTATCAGCTGGATATCTTTTTGCAATAATTGGAGGTTGTGCATCAGTACAGTTCCTCAGGTTGCCACGGTTGGTTTTGGAACATCTCAGAGTGAGTTTTGGCCTTTTGAACTTTCACATTTTTTTGACTTTTGATATATGTGATATCTTCAGTGTGGGGAACCAATCAATCAGAACAAACCCGATTTTGGCTAAGATACCAGGGCTTCTATTTTTTGGAGGGTGTTTAAAATTTTTTGGACTACTTTCATGTTGAGATTTTCGTGAACTGTGTATAACTAGCGCTTCACCACACCATCACCATTTTGTTCGCAAGTGGATCAGAAGCTTATTTGACATTTTTTTCAACAGGACTATATCTACAGTACTTATTAGTATCTTGGACTATATCGTTCAGATCTGAATATGGACTTTGTGTGACAATACAGTTTATCTTGCTATTCACTTTTGGTAACTAAGTAATACAGCCTTTTTTTTTTTTTTTTTTTTTTTGTGTTTAATTGCATAGGTCTCCTTTTTAGTAATTGCATAAGCTTTACATCAGCAAGGTTATTTTATATTCTTTCAGCAGATGCAGGTATCTATTTGCATTTAGCGGGTCAACTATATTGGGATTTATAAACCAACAGTAGTTGTGATTGTGATGACTGTGTATGTGACTTCATTTCCAACAGGGTGCTTATTTATCGAACACTGTTTGATGTTCATGTGATATGTTACACTACTAAGGCTTTATGAAGCCATTGCTAATTTTGCAACAAGCATAATATTGGGTCTCTTTCAACATTTAATCTACATCAGTTGTCATTTTTTCTATCAGTATCGCTGCATTTTGTCCTATCGTGCTGTTTCCTTTGGTGAAGGATTTAGTCTTTTTACATCAATAAGTGTTTATTATAACTTACCATATTTATGTAGGGAATGCAGTTGAACTTAGGTGGTTACCTATTTTGAGACTAATCATTTTTAGTAATTTTGTTGTATGCTTATGCGACTCCACCCTTACATAAAGGGGTCCATTTACTGAACAATGTTTAGTGCTTATGCCTTTGTGAACTGTTTCATAGCCTACACTTCATGCAAATATCACTATCTTTTGGGTATAATTATACCATTGGGTCCATTCATAGTTGAATCATAATAGATAACATTTTTTATCATCTATTACATCCCTTTTAGAATCCCAAGCAATAGATTATTTCCGTTTGTATCAATAGTTTGGATTGTCAGGAAAGCTCACATCTTTGCAGTACCCATTGTCAATTTTTTAAATATTATATTATATTTTTGCTCTCTTGTGAGTCCTCTTTGTCTCAACTGAGTTTCATTTATGATAACTTGTGATATTTTTCAGAAGCCACATCACCAGTTTTGTCATTAGGACCTTTATACTTTCTACTGGTGTGAAAATATTGTTGGTCACCATTTATATCTATTATTGTATCTTTTTCCCTCATTCTATGTATTGATCACTTTATATCCAAGGCTTGGAATCATAGAATGTTAATCATTTGCCCTTTGGCTTTGGGCCATTTGTTCGTTTTCATATTTGTGGAAATTTGGATTTAACTGTCCCTGGTAGTTTTGATATCCTTTGAACTATTAGACAGGCATTTTGCCCATTTAACTTAATTTCCTTTGAGTGTGTCTTCCAGATTTTTTCCATTTCATACGAATTACTGTTTAGTCCCAGATACTCATCAGGGGCGTAGTCTCAATTTGAGTCTATCATTGTCCCTGATTTGGATGTAGCCATTGCAGCTATAATTGTCCATTTGTATGCATCTCTTATATAGTAATATGGTAATATGGATTTATTGAGTCGTGTCTCTGGACTTTCCTCAGATCATGAGGATCTGAGTGTTTTTGGTTTGGGTTCAAGCCATGATACTGCTAATATTGGTGAACCCATGGGGTCGGAGACTACCTGTAATTTGGCATTTGATAAACTCCATAAACATTTAAGATCATTACGCTCGAATGTGTGGCATACCAAACTCTTTAAGGCATATATTGCCAAAAATATCACTCCACGCGGCTTAAGGGTTAGAATACAACCCCTAGTTGCTGAAATAGATGACGATTTATCGTCTGAATGGGCAGAGAACAAACACAAAGCGAGCATGTCATTTGTTGAAGCATTGAACAAATATTATGAGCGCATAATTGATAAAGAAATCACTACTGTCTTGAGCTTGGCTAATGATGTCAAACCTTTTGAGAAGGAGCCTTTTTTTGCTAAACATTTGACCAGAATAGCTTCTGATCTTAATATTTTGGAGACACAACTCAAAACCAAGAAAATCCAGAAGTTTAATAGGGATATTTCGGACTACCAGGGCAGTAATCCCTTCAGTGCATCAAAGAAACAAGTTAAATTCAATATTCCACATAGTCGTCCCACTAAGAGGAAAAGACCCAAATCAATACTTAAAACCAATTGGGCCTCTGACACTGGCTCTTCTACTGAGGAACTCACCTCTGGCCCCGAGAGTGAACTGCAGACTGCATCCGGTTCACCCATCCCCAAGCGATCACTTACAGGTGCCCCTTTAGGGCAAGGTACAAAAGAGGGGGGAGAAAACACAAAGGTGGTTACAGACATACAAGGACTCTTACAACTGGCAATGACAAAGTAGTATCACACATGTACAACAATGTTTTAAACCTTTCCAGTTACAACTTGTCACCAATTGAAATTAATGTGCTTAATAAAGGTTTATCATTTATATGCAAAAATATTCCCAAATCACAATTCATCAGACTTAAGCGTATTTGTTCTGATAGTACATCTTATAGTGAACAAAGCAAAGACCTTGTCAATAGATTTAGGAATAGGGATTACAAAATGGGCCATGTCTTTGATGCCATACACCAAG
>NC_056732.1:1080817118-1081014618 GCF_019279795.1 Protopterus annectens | reverse complement strand
CCTAAAATATACATATTTAGAAGACAGACCTTTGAATGATAGTAACATCAGAAGTAACCTCCCAGGTCCAAATTGAGAAAGCTTGACCCAAGGCTAGAGATGCATTACACCAAGAGATCACAATTTTATTGTATGCGGTGGTATTCCTTTGGGAAACGTAAGTATTATTAAACCGAAATGGTGCTAGTTGTTTACAGCGGCCTACCTGATGAAGCATTACAAGCAGACACAGTACAACACTTCAGAGAGGCTGTGGACAAAGAACTGTGTTTGGACTAGATGGTTTAGTATGCTATGGCTATTTTTTAGCAGCTTAGTAAATGAGAAGATAACTGTTTCAAAACTGTTATTGTCCTCTATCAAAATATGTCTTTCTGTACTGGTTTACATATACTTTAATTACATGGGAGCCATTATTTATCTTTATAATTCTGTTATGGTGGTAATGCTCATTTTCAGTGTATTTTTTTTCTGTGGCATTACCTTATCTCAATGTTTTCATAATACTTCAGTGGTCTGTGGTTACAAATAAAGTGCATCAGTGTTTCCTATTACAGTCTAAGTTAGACGTGTAGTTTATCTCCCCTATATCCAAGCCATTTATCTCGCTGTTGTGATTGTTTGCTAGTACTATAAATATTTCATGTACACACACTTATGAGTGACAAACTAGTTATGTAGGTACATGGTCAGTGCATTGCAAGATGTAACATTCCTGAGTAAAGTATATGATTCAAAGTAGATTGTACTATTTTTAACTGAATGCTGAGTATCTGCGTTTCAGAGCACCTTATTATGCTAGTTTAAATAAGTTTTACCCAACCCAGACTATCTTGGTGAAGTGATCATTCAAATTAATGTTTCTCTATATGCCAGATTCCATTTTTGGCTTTCTTTGTAGTCAGAAGTTCCCCTCATTTTCTTGGTAATTGTTTCTGCTTATCTTGTCTTTCAGGTACAGACTCTCAAACAAGGATAATTGAAAACTGTGTACATATTAATTTATTCTTTTTCTGTAAATATCAACACAGACAATCCCAAATTCTTTAATTTTACAGTATTACCAAGATACTGACTAAATTTTATAAAAAAACAATTGTACATATTTTGTTCATTCTGCTGGCATGTTATTTTAAATTTTATGAGGAAAGATGGTGGACTACAGTGCATAAATGATTAATCTTAAAACTGGGGTTCATCATTCTTCACATTGTGTTCGACCACCATAATAGACATATGGAGTTAAACAGTAGGTGTCAGAAGAGGTGAACTGTCCCAGTTTAACTCAATGAAGCAGTGACTGCATTATTTTGTTTGTAGCTCGATGGGAAATCATATTCATTTCACTGAAGAGCTGTTTATATGGCTAGCTGTTTAAAAAGTATTTACAGTGTGTTTGTTTAGTTTATTTATGTATGTATTTGTTTGCATCTGTTATCCAAGGCAGTGCACTGATCTGTTAAGATCAGTTACAGGCATTGCCTGCATGTAAAACACAGTTCAAAAGATAAGTTTGTGAATATGTCTTACATACAAATTGTAATGATGCACAAGGCTTATGAGTATATCTAGTGAAATGCCTTTAAAAATTAGATGGGCCACTAATATGTAATAAGAGGACTGTATAAATCTGGTTTACATAGAAATTTAATGAATATAACACACAAAATATAAAACCTCTACAGGGCTATGTAAACAAAGGTGACCTGAAGACCCATCATTATTTACTGCTAGAAAAGTCAAAATATCTTCAGATAATTGCACACATCTCTCTAACCTCATTAATTTCCCTGAAAAAGTAATTGAAGCAGTGGATAGTGGTTATGCAGTGCATACAACATATTTCGACCTAAACAAAGCATTTTACACTATTCTTCATGCAGGTATTATTGATAGACATAAATCTAAATGCAAATCCTTATTGTGTGCTGTGGATGCCAAACTTGTCTGACAGAACCCATGAGGTTAGAGTTGCAGGCACCACTTCTGGAAGCTAAAAAAAGTTACCTGTATCACAGGGCTCAGTTTTGGGCCCTATCCTATTTGGCATACGTTTCTTAAACTTTCAGTCCAGTATTTCTGGCCTACATTTAACTGTCTTTACAGACAACTCTTAATTGGGTGTTATTTGATCTTCTTTTGACTCAGAATTGTGCCAGTATGAATTAGATCATGTTAACAACTGGTGCAAGGATAATGATCTGAAATTAAATGTGAAAAATGTAGCATAGTTCATTTTGATAAACAAAACCATTTCACTTGCCATATAGGAGATATACCCCTCCAATCGGACACTGTTGTTACTGTTGTAAGGGATCTTGGCACTGTTGTTGATGATGCCGTACCATTTGACCATCATGTCTCCAAAGTAGTTCAGAAAGCCTTTTATTTGGCCCATCTAATTTTTAAAGGCATCTTCACTAGAGCCAAAGAAGTCTCATTTCCTCTTTACTTGTATCTTATCAGACCCATTATTGAATATAATGCACCTTTTATCTTGTACTTGTATAAAAATATCTCACAGCTTGAAAGACCTCATAGATTCAAAACTATAAAGATCAGTGGCCTCAAAAATTTTGATTATAAGGTGAGGCTGCCAGCTATTTCTCTGTACTCATTCTTGTACAGCCTCTGCCGCTGAAATCTGTGTCTAGCCTCCTGTTTGTTTGCAGAAGTAATTGTACTTCAAACACTTGGTTAAAGGAACCAAACCTCCTTCAGTTTATAAGACGTGTTAGCACAATAGATTCATGTCCAAATATGTCCCATACCACTGGAACAAACTTCAACTTCTTGTCAAGCAGAGTAGCACCCTTGCCACCTTCGAGGAAAACCTAGATAATTTGGTGGGCAGTCTCAAATTCTTCCCATCTATCTTGTTTTTCCCTCCTTGAGGCTAAAGGGAACTTTTTGAGTAGGTTTTTTGGCTGGGCGTGAATGGTCTGCCGACAAATTGCCTAGTATTTATCTGTGAACTTGCGATAGCTTTTGGCTATCCACCTTTCTATACAAACAGAGCAAAAATGGGAGAAAAAAGCACTACCAAAAGCACCAAAATGCCAACAAAAATATTCCAAACTGTAGCACTCAGGAGGCAGGACAAACCACGAAGATTTTCACAAGAACTTTAATAACGAAGTAAAATAAAAAGACACAGTAAACGTTTAACTGGCTTACCACGTTTTTCGTCTCTGGGAAACTGAGACTTCTTCAGCACCAGTAGCCATTTGAACCCCACAAGCATATAAATACACCTTCAATTAATTGATTAATTACAATTGCATAATTACATCTAAAGACATTATATTTTCAAACTTTAAAACAAGATAAGTAATACAGCCTCAGTAAGAAGCTAAGATCCCTCATAAAATCCTTCAAAGCTAGTTATGAAAACAAAATTGCCACTGATTCTAAAGACAACCACAAAGCATTCTATAGCTATGTTAAAAATCTCAATGGCAACACTCAGATCTGCTCTGAGTTACAGCACAATGACACTAAATATACAGAACCAACTGATATTGCCAACATCCTGGCAGATATGTTCAGTGTTAACTTTACCCCCCTCTCACCCCCTAAAGGGCCCATCTTTATACCGGATGAATGCAAAGTTCCTGTAATCACGGCTGCACAGGTAAAAATTTCACTCTCCAAAGCCAAGAACACAGCATCCATGGGACCTGACAGCATCCCAAACTGCCTTCTACATGAACTACAGAATGAACTGGCACCCCACCTAAGTACCATGTTCAGTCATAGCCTCACCTCAGGCTTTGTGCCCATTTAATGGCGCACCGCGACAGTTATCCCACTCCCCGGGGTCTGTTGTGGCCCCCCCTTTGTGAACTATCGCCCCATTAGCCTGACGAGCCTTGTCTGCAAGGCCATGGAACGTATCATCATGGAACTCATAAACAAAGACATTGGAGATCTCCAAACCCTGTACCCCACACAGTTTGGGTTTGTAAAAGGCAGATCATGTCTCCTAAACCTGATAGACTTCTTTGAAGTAGTCACCAAGGCCATGGATGAGGGTAAGGTGGTTCACACAGCCTATTTAGATCTCGCCAAGGCGTTCAACACCATCCCCCACTCTGGAATTATAGAAAAACTCACTAAACTAGGTATAAATCCCTACGTCACAAGATGGGTTGCCAACTGACTTACTGAAAGAACCCACACTGTGAAGGTAGCAGACTCCAAATCAGACTTCAGACCAGTGACAAGTGGAGTACCACAGGGTTCAGTCCTGGGTCCTCTCCTGTTTGGTATCTACTTCTCTGAAGTACAGACTAACACAGAAGGTCTTTGGCTAACTAAATTTGCAGATGACTGCAAACTAGGAGCCATAATTGAAACTCTTAACGATGTGGACATCCTACAAAAGGGCCTCACTGAGACATGGTCTCAAGCTCAATGCCAAAAAGTGCATTGTCATCCCCTTTGGTAAAATTTCTGTACCCATGAACTACCACATAGGCGGTAGTCTACTTAACACCAAAAGTGTGATAAGAGACTTTGGGGCACAGTTGGACAGTAGTCTCTCCTTTGATAATCACATCACCAAAGTGGTCAGGAAATCCTTCTACGTAGCACACCTCATCACAAAAGGTTTCTCATCCAGAAAAAAAAGAGGTCATTGTTCCCCTCTGCTCATCACTCATTAGACCCATTATAGAGTACAACGCCCCTTTTGGTATGTACCTCACAAGACATCTACAACAACTGGAAAGGGCGCAAAAATGCCTCACAAAGAGGATTAATGGCCTCAAACAGATGCCTTACGCAGACTATCTCAAAAAACTCCAGCTTTACTCTGTCGCATATCGCCTACTCAGAGGCAATCTCTGCCTAACATATTGAGCTATGTCAAACCCAGAGTTGTTGGACATGCTCCACTTAAAGAAATCCCAATCCCTCCGAGCTACACGTTCTAGGGACCTAAACCTTGTCACCACAATAAACAGAACATGCTGGAGGGATAGATTCCTGTCCCAGAGACTTCCCATACTACCTATCTATGTCAAACAGAGCTCCTCATTAGCACTCTTCAAGAAAAATCTTGATTGGATGGGTAATAGGAAATTCACCCCGGGGATCACTTTTGTGGTTCTGCTTGAAAGGGGCACAGGAAAATAATTTTCTTGGGTGGCGAAAGTTTTGGCTAGGCTTGCATAGGCCCTAGGGCCAATAGCCTAGTACCTACCTATGAACCTAAAACACTCGTACCTTAGTTTATTCACTTTTATAAAGGTCCCTTCAAAACAACTCAAATAGTCATAACAGTCTCTAAAGGAAAAGTCTTCATATAGACAATATATATAAGAATCTAAAAGCATTCCGCTAGTGACCTAGAGTGCAAACAAAATAACAGTTATGTATAAGGGTCCAAAACATTTTAGTATTTGTTGAACTGTATAGTTCAACAATTATTAAACATATCCTGTGTAAAATGTATTGTATATAATATCACATATCCTGAAGATAAAATAAAAAAATAGAAAAATAGTAAAATAAGTATAGGAATAAATAGTCTACCTAGTGGGAGTTTTGTACCATAAAAAATTTATACTATAAACATTTTTTTTATATAGATGAAGAAATACAATAATAAAAAATAAATAGTACCTACAAAAATACAAGCTAAACCAATATAAGTTTAATTAAAACCAAACCTAACCAAAAATATACCCTCATAAAACTAAAATCTATTCATAACCTTGCTGCTCTTAATTTTAATAGAGGGGCTATCGAAATATTATCATTTAACCCCAGATGCTCATTGGCTTTTAAAAATACTTGCCAGTAGGTTTTTCTGTATTCGATCTTCTCTTCCTGTAAACCACCTCTTAATATTCCAGGGCACTGTTTCTAACCCACACATAATTTAAATTTAAAATTGGGGCAAGTTAAAGTGTGTTTATATAAGGCATTCCTGCAGTTTGAAACAGATTTTTACTATAATGTTCATATATTCTCTTTCTAAGACTTCTTTCAGTTTTACCCACATAGAATACCTCACACCTTTTGCAAGAAACTAAATATATTAAACCTTTTGTTTCACAATTACAATATTCATTGGCTATTATTAATTTGTCTACTAGGAAGATACGTAGAACTTCGATTCAAACTAAACATGCACTGCTTACATTTCTCACATTTTTTCATTCCAACTTTCCTAGTGATTCCTTTCTTATTGTCTGTCTTTTTTCTCAAGAATATTCTCAATGCAATTATTCTTCTTAAATATCAAATGAATAGAACGCACAAACAAGTTTTCCACATCTGAAAAACTTTTAAATAGGTCCCAATATTTATTAATAATAGTAACAATATGAGTGTCCTGGTGATAGTTGGTAATAAAAGCACTATTGTATTCACGTTGAGCCCTGTTGGGCTCCCCAGAAATTTCTTTTCTAAAAATAGTGATGCCCTTCCTTCCTAATAATGGAAAATATTTTTTGTCCCATCTCTTTTCACTTCCTGAATAACCTCCTCTATGATGGTTAGTGAATATTTTCTTTCTAAAAGCATTTTTTTAACCATTTCACATTCTTTTCAAAAATCATTTTCTTCCGAGGTCATCCTGGAAGCCCTAATAAACTGTCCTTTCACTATACTTTTTTGTTTATAAGGATGTACTCTCGTAAAATACAGGTAGGAATTGAAAAAAGTATTCTTTCTAAAACTAGTAGATTTACACCCATTCTTTTCTTCAACTTTGTGTATGGTTACATCCAAGTAAATAATCACGATTCTCAATATTGTAAGTAAAATTTAAAAATTGTTTAGGTTGACTACTATATTCTATAAATTCCTTTTAGTTTCTGTTCATTACCATTCCAAAATTTAATCATATCATTAAAAAACATTTATATAAGGTCCAATATTGATCATAGACAGAATTAACAATGTATTTCTTCTCCTAAAGAAATAAAATTATATTGGCATAGCTTGGAGCACAACTTGCCCCCATAGCTATGCCACTAATTTGTTTATAAAACTCCCCTTCAAAAGCAACTAAATTGTTTTCTAAAATCATTTCCATTACTGTTAAAATTACAATGAAAGTCCCTTATCAGCAATAGCCTTTTCAAACCACTCAAGACCCAATTTGTGAGGGATACTAGAAAATAAATCGTAATGTCAGTGGTAACAAAAAACATGCCCTTGCTGAATAAATTATCATTCACTTCCTTAAGAAATTCTCAAGAATCTTTCAACAAACCTGTGCTTTGTAAATTCATTCTTTTTCATTTTTGATTAACAAATAGCTAAAGAATGAGTTTTTAATCCACTTGCTGCTACAATAGGTCTCATTTGTGTTAAACAGTATCCGTATGGGTCTTCGGAATCCTGAAAATGGAAGGGATTACAGGTTTAGCAGTTTTCAAGAAGTTATATTATTTGGGACTAATAGAACCTTCCAACAATAAAATCATAAAGTGTGTACAATCAATCTTACTATAAGCAATATTTATTTCATTTATAGATACTGGTTCATATCTACTAGTGTCATTTAAAGTTTCCATCATTGTTCCTATGTACAAGATGTTATCCATAATTACAGCCCCCCCCCTCTTTGTCCTGTTTCATTACTCTCGTATTATTTTTATTCTTAAGTAGCCACCTTTTGTCCTTTGCCAAGTTAAACCAGTATTTCTTAGATTTAAAATTCTTTCTCAATTCCTTTTCAACTAATACCTCAATATTTTAATTGGGGCTATATAAGGGGTTATAGGTACTTTTTCTTCTTTAGATTGAATCCTTTATTGAAATTTCTCCATTACCAGAAAGTAAGTACTCCAAATTTTTCTTTCTAGGAAACAATTTTAAGTCCCGGATTAATTTATTAACCTCACATTTTGTGCTTGGTACATATTTAAAACCTTTCATAAAAAGACTAAAATGTATTGGATTTAAAACCATATTACTATAATTAGAAATCCGGTAATTATTAAATAAATATATTCCTTTAGATATTTCAATTATCGCCTCGTCTGGGGTGCTAACTATTCCTGTATTACTTTCAATTAATTCTTCTCTCTGTTGTAATTCATTGACTACTGTTTCAAGGACTGGTTCCTTATCCTCTCGGAACGTCTTAAGGGGGGGGGGGATTCTAAAGGGTCAGTGAACCTCAAATTATCGCTCCTACTACTATTAATAGAATGAGGCAATTCCCCTCCATACTGCCTAATTTGCACTCCACCATCTCTGTTCCAAAACCAGAGTAAACTAAGGTACAAGCATTTTTAGTAATGTTTGTATTGCTTGTCTTGTTTTAAAGTTTGGAAATGTAATGTCTTTAGATGTAATTATTCAGTTGTAATTTAAAGGTGTATTTAAATGCTTGGGGGGGGGGGGTTCAAATGGCTACTAGTGCTGAAGAAGTTTGTTTCCTGAGACAAAAAAACGTGGTGAGCCATTTAAGCGTTTATTGTGTCTACTCTCTTTTGTTTTACTTCATTATTAAAGTTCTTGTGCAAATTTTTGTGGTTTGTCCTTCCTCCAGAGTGCTCCAGTTTGGAGTATTTGTCTTATCTTTCTATACAAGTTAGTCATTCAGTGTAAGTGTCCTCCATTCTCTTTAAAAATACCAGATCTATCACTTCTAACCTTTGACAAGACTTGACTGAGAGTGTTTTTTTTTTTTGGGGGGGGGGGTCTGATTTTGGAATAAGGGAACAGCAGGTTGGGTAGGTGGTGTGAAGTTGGAACTAAATTTATCCACTCAAATATTGGCTTTTCACTCCGGAAAAGAGTATGTGATATTTCTGTAAATAATCTGAGACCATTGCTGAGTTTTACAACATCAAAGAAGATTTTATTGGTTGCCTTTAATGGAGGTAGCAACCTTAAGGTTGTATTCAACCTTACTCTTTAATGTTTTGAGTGAGGTTCTTGCTTCTCTGTGTCTGTGCTTTTTGTAGTGTAGAGATGAAGCTTTTCCCCTGTACTGTAAATCTTTAATATGAGAGTTCCATGACAAGAGTCTGTTTTTAAATTAACCACTGTATTTGGAGAGGATAAGGATGGCCTTCTCAGTACACTTATTTTGTTTCAAGTAGAAATCAGTGGTGAAAGTGGCAACTTTGGCAGGGGAGGGGGGGTCAACAGGTGCAATGTTAACTTTTGAACTTTTTTAGGTTTTCTATGAGCAGTAACAGGCTTGCTGGGATAAATCCTTACTGGATGTGGTGTTTCTAGAAGGAATTCCACAGTGTTTAAATAGAGTTTAAAGATAAATATGTACTTGTGATCCGTCTTCGCTATGTTGATGGATTTGGGGCTGTGCTGGTAAAGACAGGGTCAAGAATATTAGAGCCTCTAGTGGAAAAATTGGCAATTTGTTGAAAGGAGATGATGTTAATAAAATTTGGGAAATGCTGAACATATTTATTACTAGTGGTGTAGGTGTACCAGCTGATAGTTGAGTAGTTAAAGCCAGTGAGTAAATAGTGTTAGATTAGACACAGATCTCAGCTAGTAACTTTACGTAATTTTCATGGTCAGTAGGGGAAATGGATGGGGATCCGTAGTTAGCAGTGATGTGATTGCTAGTTTAAGTAAGGGCAGTTTGTACCACTATAAGTTCTAGTTTGTGGTGATGGAGGATTTGTTGTGAGAAAATGGGATCCTAGTGAGATACGAGTACTCCCTTGCAGCTCCCAGTGGGTCTAAAGGAGTAAATGGAGATAATCCCAAATATGGTGAGAGTGCTATCAATACAATGAAACCAAGTTTCAGTAACTATGCAGATGTGAATGTACTTAAGTCTGGAGGGCCGTAGGTTTAGGCATCTTTTTGTTCACATTCCTAGCATTGAGCAGTACCATGTTAATGTCATTCAAATTAGAATTTGCTACACTAGAATGTTCATAGGTAGGTAATAGGCTATCGGCCCAATGGCCTACGTCAGACTATCCAACAAAGTTCCCTGGCTTACTCCACCCAAGAAAGTTATTTTCCTGTGCCACTGTCGAGCAGAGACACAGAAGTGATCCCCGGGATGTATTTCCTATTTCCCATCCAGTCATCAAGATTTTTTTTGAAGAGTGCTAATAAAGAACTTTGCTTGGCATAGATGGGTAGCCTGTTCCAGAGTATGGGAAGTCTCTGGGACAGGAATCTATCCCTCCAGCATATCCTGTTTATTGTGGTGACAAGGTTTAGGTCCCTAGAACGTGTAGCTCAGAGGGATTGGGATTTCTTTAGGTGTAGCATGTACAACAGCTCTGGGTTTGACATAGCTTTATATGTTAGGCAGAGATCATCTCAGAGTAGGCGATGTGCTATGGAGTAAAGCTGGAGTTTTTTGAGATGGTCAGTGTAGGGCATTTGTTTGAGGCCAGTAATCCTCTTTGTGAGGTACTTCTGTGGCCTTTCCAGCTACTGCAGATGTCTTGTGAGGTACATTCCAAAAGGGGCATTGTACTCGATAATGGGTCTAATGAGTGTTGAGTACAGGAGAACAATGACCTCTTTTTTTTTTTCCTGGATGAGAACCCTTTTATGATGAGGTGTGCCACGTAGAAGGACTTCCTGACTACTGTGGTGATGTGACTATCAAAGGAGAGACTACTGTCCACCTGGGTCCCAAGGTCTCTTATCACACATTCGGTGTTAAGTAGATTGCTGCCTATGTGGTAGTTCATGGGTACAGAGATTTTACCAAAGGGGATGACACTGCACTTTTTGGCATTGAGCTTGAGGCCAAGGCTCTGACACCAGGCATCTGTCTCAGCGAGGCCCTTCTGTAGGATGTCCACATCATTTGGGGACTTGACTATGGCTCCTAGTTTGCAGTCATCTGTGAACTTTGTTAGCCAGAGGCCTTCTGTGTTGGCCTGTATTTCAGAGAAGTAGAAACCAAACAGGAGAGGTCTCAGGACTGAACCCTGGGGTACTCCACTTGTCACTGGTTTGATGTCAAATTTGGAGTCTGCAACTTTTACAGTGTGGGTTCTGTCAATGAGCCAGTTGGCAACCCATCTTGTGACTTAGGGATTTATACCTAGTTTAGTTTGTTTAGCTATAATTCCAGAATGGGGGATGGTGTTGAAAGCCTTGGCATGGTCAAGATATTCTGTGTGAACCACCTTACCCTCATCTATGGCTTTGGTGACTGCCTCAAAGAAGTCAATCAAGTTCAGGAGGCATGATCTGCCTTTCACAAACCCGAAGTGGGTGGGATCCAGAGTTTGGAGGTTACCAATGTCTGTCTTTGAGTTCCATGAGGATACATTCCATGGCTTTGCAGACCAGGCTCGTCAGGCTAATAGGGCGTTAGTTCCCAGGATCTGTGGTGGCTCCCCCTTTGTGGAGTGGGATAGCTGTTGCTGTGCACCATTCAGTGAGCATAAAGCCTGATGCGAGGCTGTTATTGAACATGGTGCTTAAGTGGGGAGCCAGTTTGTTCTGGAGTTAGTGTAAAACGCAGCCTGGGATGTTGTCCACTCCCATGGATGCTGTGTTTTGGGATTTGGAGAGTGCAGCTTTTACCTGCGTAGTTGTGATTACAGGGACTCTGCATTCTTCCTGTATAGATATGGGCCCTTTAGGGGGCAGGGGGGGGTAAAGTTAGCACTGAACCTATCTACCAGGATATTGGTAATATCAGGTGGTTCTGTAATTTTCATGCCGTTGTGCTGTAACTCTGAACAGATATGGGTGTTGCCATCGAGATTCTTGACATAGCTATAGAATGCTTTGTGGTTGTCCTTAGAATTAGTGGCAATTTTGTTTTCGTAGTTAGCTTTGGAGGATCTTATAGGGGATCTCAGCTTCTTACTGAGGCTGACCAGGGAGCTCCTCCACTCATGGGATTTTACTCTTTTGCAGCAGTTTCTTCCTTCTGTTGTACAGTTTGTTTATGGCAGGGGACCACCAGATTGGCTTCCTTTTTTGGAGGATAGCATCTTGGTTCTGTTTGGGATAGCACGATCCATTCACTCGTGTAACTGCTTTATAGAGTGCATTTGTGTAGGATTCAGCAGTTGTAACTGTATTGTCCATCCGCATGGGTGTCATGAAGTTCACCACTTCTGTCTTAAGAGGCATGAAGTTAGCTTTGGAGAAATCTTTTATGGTGGTTTCCTTAATGAGGGATGGGGGCGGGATGTGGATATCAAGGGTGATTAGCTTATTGTCGGATCAGACCAACGAGGAGTTGACTTCAGGTGTAGGTCACTCATGTTGGTAATGACTAGGTCTAGGATATTGTTGCCCCTGGTGGGGTTGTGGCTAAGTTGATCCAGGGCATTGGAGTTTATGAATTCCAGAAAGCGTTAAGCTAAGGATGTGGTACACAAGTACTTTTCCCTGTTAATGGTGGGGTAGTTGAAGTCGCCCATTATTAGGGTGTTTGGTTGAACCCTAATATTTTTCAGTACATTAAGAAAAGAGGAGTGGGAATCCTAGGGCATGGTGGGGGATCTGTAGCAAGCTAAAATTTGGATCGCAGTTTTGCCCAGAGTTAGTTGCACTTGGATAACCTCAGATGCCTTATGCTGAGCAACTAGCCTGGAGGTGTGGATATCCTTAATGAATATGGACACACCTCCGCCTTTGGTGTTTCGGTCCAGGTTACATGGCCGAAAAGTGTGGTATGGATTATAGCCTGGTAGTGCAGGGGTGCTCTCTGGAGCCTTGAACCGGGTCTTAGTCACTGCACAGATATCGATGTTCTCCATTTTAAGGAGTGCCTCGAATGAGTGCATTTTGAGATTTAGACTTCTAGCATTGAGTAGCATTACCCTCAGTTTTTGCTTGCCTGTTCCTGTTACGGTGGTGAATTTGTCATTTGAACCTTGCCTAAAAAAGGCAGTATAGGGGCGGCAAGAGCCTTAGCTAGTATTCGGAATCCCAGGGGTGACAGGTGCAGGCCATCTGTGGCAAAGCATCGTGGTCTGTTGACTATGTCATCCCAAGCAGACAGATACTGGATCCCCTTAGAATGACACCAGAAACTTAGCCAGTTGTTGAAGTCAGTCATTTTGTCCTTGTATTGCGGTATCATTCTGGGCGATGGCAGAATGCTTCTCAGGGCTAGGGTCATACCTGCCTGGGTTACAGTATCCGAGAGCTCTTCCATGTCTCTTCATGTAGTCCAGGGAGGTACGTCTCAGGTCATTCACACCAACATGGACAATGACAGAGGCATATTTGTACTTGTTGTGGAGTGACCTGAGTGCGTGGGTTATGTGGCAGATCCTGGCACCTAACAGGCAGCTGACAGTAACCTTCTCCTTGTTTAGCCTAGTGTGAGTGGGACATCATTGTGCCTGACTAGTGTGAGTGGGACATCATTGTGCCTGACTATAGAGTCACCTATGACTAGTGTGTTGGGTACGTTGTTTTGCCTTATTGGCTGTGGTTGAGTGGCACACTGAGTCTGTGGGCTGTTTGTCATTTGGGTTGTGTTGGGGGATGGAGGTTGCTTGCATTTCTGCTTTGGAAGTCTCTGTTGCTTAGACAGATTATTATTGAGAGCCTTCGCGAATGTTTTTGTGTTACTATGTGTGGATTTTGGTAGTGTAGATTTAGTGAGACTATGTGATGAGTGTGGTGTGGTGCAAATGTTTACCTTCTCCTCTTGACTGTCAAGTTCAGTCTTAGTTGGAGAGAGCTTTACCTCTAGTTTGGCTAGATAAGTGCATCTCTCACAGGTTGTAGGGTAGTTAGGAGGAGAGGGTTGTCTGTGTACGAGGCAATTTCTACATTGCCTCAAGATGCCCAGATTCATCAGATAGAGTGGAGAGAACACTGGGAGCTGACCCTTGGACATGCCTGAATAAAAAAATATTTTCCTCTAAATAAGTGAGAAAAGTGAGTACAAGAGCTGTTTTACTCTAAGCAAGTGAAAAAAGTAAGTACAAAAACTGTTTTCCTCTAGGTAATGAGGAAGGTTGAGTGCTATAGTAATTAGTAGCTTATTTAGTGCTTACAAGTTCTGAACAAGTGCTGGGCACGAATAAGCAAATTTAAGTGCTAAAACTAAGAATCTGTATCTGCACTAGATGAGTTACAGGACAGAAACAAGTGCAAATGCAGGCTTTCAAATCAGAATGTTAAGAGAGATGGAAAATATTGCCCAAACGGCCAATAACTACAATTTCTGGGCCAGAACCACTCCTTATGTGGTAGACTGGTTAGTGCTTACCACTCCCACTGATAAGCTAGAAGGCTTCCCTCCAACACATAAAGGCTTGGGGGGGCTCAGAAGCTTACATACAGCCCTGGATACAACAAATCTGTATCTGGGACACTAGTAACAGGAAAGGTAGGAAACAGGCTTACAGTATTTTTTTCTTTTACAGAAAAGTAGCTAAAAACAATTCACGGGCAGTGCAAGCTAGCACACTTGAGTATGTAGCAATATTAGACCAAACACAGTTTAAAAAATGCAATTAAATTAAAAAGCACTAAAAGCAAGTGCAGAAGGAGTTTGAGGTAGAATGTGGTAAAGCGATAGGACTGGGGGAGTATCCCAGATCAAATCTACAGTCGGGCGGGCAACTGCAAAAGCCACCAAATTTAAACTACAAGCCAGAAATAGGGAGGGTGGGACAAAACAGGTTCAGCAGAGATCTGAAAAACTATAAGCAACAATTAAGAGTACAAACTCTAAAACCAAAAAAATATACTCAGCTCTGTATATTTCCAGATTGAAAAGCAGTCTCCCAGAACACAGGTTCCAGCAGTGAAATGCAGGCTGATACTAACAGGTCTAATTTATGTCCAGGAGATTTGATTCCCCAAAGTGTGTTATTTAGAAGAAGTCAAGGTTTTAGCCTGTAGGTGAAAGCTGTAAGAAGAGATGTATAAGTGTGCATGCTACCACACAAAAATCAGATTTGTATAAAAGTCTAAAATGTTGAATTTCTTCCACTGCCTTTAATCATCCTCATTGCAGGATCACAAAAATGTGTCGTACAAAATTATGTATGTTCTTCTTAGAAATTCTTTTTTGTGATGACTCTAAGCTGAGATGAAAGGGGTAAGAGAATGAGAAGCATTGGTGAAGACAGAAATAAGAATGTCAGTGCTATTCATGTGGAATTAAGTGTCACTGCTGAATGTTTTTCCCTTAGGTGTGGGGAGCATGGAGTAAAAAATGTACTTTATTTGTTCATTTTTCTTGCCCACCTCTCCTTCACACAAATGGGTTTATGTAGGAAACGCACTCCTCCCGTTTATTCCAAATACAAGGCATGAAACAAACACGTTCATTCCTTGACTAGCTCAAGACTTTAATAAACTCATTCATTTTCTTCAGAGGTTAAGAATCGGGCATTAGGGATTGGGCCAGTCTATGGTCATTTGGATGGAGAGCTTATCTTTCCCCTTTACACCTGTGAGTGTCATATGTGCTTGCTTTAGGGATGGACACTAATGCTCCCAGTAGGTGGGGAACCAATGATGCAAACATAGTCATTCCATATTGTTATAGAAACCAGCCCCCCCACACACGACACAGTAGACATGCCATGTTTCCCCATGCCAGCTCCAACAGACCCCCCAATCAGCTAATTGAAGATTAGTCGCCTGGATCATAGTCAGGTTTTTATTCCCTTGTTCCAGTAGAGAGAGAGTGATTTATATACTTATAGGAGTTTACAAGTACCTAAATTTTGACTTCCACATTCAACACAGAGTGAAAAAAACACTTCAAAAACTTAGTGCACTCTATAGGGCAAAACCCAATTTATCTAGTACTGCAAGATGTCTTATCTCCTCTACCCTCCTGCTTCCTACTCTTCTGTACTCAGTACCAGTACTGACAAACATCCCATTAACATAATTAAACAAACTCAAGCAGAGCTACAGTGAAGTCACAAAGTTTGCAGCCAACCTCCCTCATAGATCAGATCACAGTTTGTCCCTCCAACACCTCCAATCGGCTTGAACTACATCACCAACTCACATATTCCCAACTCCTTTTTACCCACAGTTTAATAAATAAACCAAATGACTGTCCATCTCTAGCCTTGAGCAAACATACAACCCACCCAGAAGCCTGGACTCTTCTGACAAAATGTAATAATTCTTTCAAAAACCTGGAACTCCATGTCCCTGGCAGTAAGACAAGACTGCTCGCTAAAGTCATTCAAACTACAGCTAAAGTCACACACAACACCTGGTTCTGCAGATGTGCTGCACCAGAGTAGCACATCATTCCTCTTCTGCTTCATCACTTTTCAAGTCCTTCCATCTCCTCCTCCTCCTACTTGTACTGTTACTTGCTCTTTCCTCTCCTTTTGATATACTACTTCACCCTCGACTACCCTTGTTTTCTATTTGAACTCTATAGCTGAGAATATGGCTGTCTGTATATTTTAAAAAATTTGAAATGCAGTTCTCCCTGTTTTTGAAAAATGTTGTAAAGCCTATTCTGTATTATTGACTTTCGTACGTTAGCCTCACTCTAGTACTGTTGTTTGTACATTGGAGACTTTTCTCCTTGGGTATCTGCTGAAAATTGGTCCTGTGCCCAGTTTGACTTTCCTGGTAAATAACATTTTTCAGCAATACACACATGCAATCATGACCCCTAACTGGGAAAAGCTGAAAGACCAACAACACACATGCAATCATAACTTTTTCATGATAAATTGTTACTGATAAGTTCCAGCTGCTTAATATGGATGTGTTGCACAGCTTGACAGTAATCTGTAGAAGTCTAGAATATGTACTGTGTTAAGCTCAGTCTTCAAGAGACAATACTATATCCACTGGTATGTGAAGAAGGCTGTCCTTGATGAGTCCACCGTTTGGGTTTAGCCTTTTCAATCAGCATTTGGCATATTGTTAAAGAAGTACCCCTTTTACCAGTAAGAATTTTGCATCCTTTTCTAAAAGGACTCCATACTTAAGGAAATGAAAAGACAAATGGAAGCAGAAGGGTTCTGGGAGTGACGTAAACTAGGTCAAGGCAGGTCTATTCAATGGTGATTTGAAGAGTGGGGAGAACTGACTTAAATTACGGTAGTTTGTATATGTGAAGGAAAAAATGACTTGACAGAAGTTGTAAAGATGGTGGTATGGTGATGCTGTGGGAAAAATGGAACTAGGATCTGCCATTGACTGATATATTTAGTATTAGATTACATTGTAGGCATAAAATACTTTCACTCTAGAATATTAATATGTTCTTGTACATTAGTTATTTGGGAGTGTTCAAAAACCAGAACACTTTGGAATAGCAGCTGAGTAGATCCAAATGGAATCACTGAAGTAAATCCAAATAAACCAAGGAACCAAAAGTCACGTTATCACACTTTTTATTAAAAGAAAATAAGAAAATGCAAAGCTTTCGAAACAAAAAGACTCTCTCAGTGCTCATAAAATCTGTGTACAACACCAACAGCTTAAATGTATTTAATATTACCCTGCCAGCCTATCAAATCCGAAATACTAATAATTTAAGGTATTATACAGTCAGTTTACAGCAAAGGAGTGTTAGAGATTAATAGGCATTATTTAAAATAGCAATAAATTACCCTAAAAACACTGTACAAACCAAAACCAGACTATTGTAGAGTAATACTTTGCATTTAATATAGGCTTAAGGCTATTCATTGCATCAGCTCTGAAGTAATTAATCCACCTGTAATCAGCCAATTCTGTTCTATTCACTATATCCCCACCTCTATAATGTAAACTAGCCATCTGTAAAACAAATTTAAAAGTATAGTCCTCACCTAATTGTTGTATATCTCTAAATAAAGCATTTGTATCTTCCTACGTATTTCGGACAGATGTGAGGATATTCTGTCTCTCAACCTTTTGTTAGTTTTCCCTGTATATAAACAAGAGCATTTTACATAGCTAGCTAACTTATTAAAATAGATTTTTTGAGATATAGGATGGATAAAAAAAGTTAAAACATAGAGTTTTAGATTTATTAGTTTCTAAACACAATTGTTTCTTTCTTGTATCTTTATAATCTATTTGTTTAAGATTTCAATGTTTCTTATATAAAAAAGGTCTCTCTCTCAGAATTTTATTTAGATCACTATCCAATGTAAGAATCACCCAGTTCCTTTCCATTGTAGGTTTAATACTGGGTGTATGTCTATTATATATAGTTAAGTAGCCTAGAGACCATTTCTTACTTGCTCTATTAACATTCCCCCTATGATTATGCTCATTACCAAATAGATAAGGTTTACCAGATGCAGCACGCACAGAACTTATGCTTTCATAGTATCTTCTATCATTTTCGAATCATACCCTCTATGTATAAAATTTACTGCCATGTTTCCATCTAAAATTCTCATCTGAAGTATTTAGTTTACTGACTTCAAGAAATTGACTTAAATATACCCTTACAAATATATCTAGGGTGCATACTATCTGCACCGCACATATCTTGTAGTCTTCACATTTTTCCTATGAATAACTGTATGTGACTGATTTTCAGTGCACATAAACATGTTTCGAAA
This sequence comes from Protopterus annectens, assembly GCF_019279795.1. Classification (NCBI taxonomy): domain Eukaryota; kingdom Metazoa; phylum Chordata; order Ceratodontiformes; family Protopteridae; genus Protopterus; species Protopterus annectens. The sequence goes on along the minus strand of NC_056732.1, from coordinate 1,080,996,169 downwards.
AAAATAAATTTTTTTCCACGAGAATATTTTAGTTCATATTACAAAAACATCAGCTGTATGCTTTAGATATTCCACAAATTCATGTAATTTCTCAGTTTCCTCTGTCCATAAAAAGAAAACATCATCCACAAAACGCTTACAAAAAAACAAGTTATTGAGAATGTCTCATACTGTTGTTCTCATTATTTGCAATTTACTTCTGAAAAATACCTCTCAGCTGCCTGGTATTTGATGAAAAATACCAAATTGCATCTTTAAATAACAGGATAAGTGAAATTCTGTCTGCTGGTAAATCACTATTTACTTACAGTTGTTTTCTCTTGCTAGCTTTGCGACATCAGCCCACAGCCGCGGCCCCACAGCATTACTGATTTAGAATGTGATACCATTACTAGAGCCAGAAGCATAACTGATTGCAAGGTGGGGGTAACAACAACAGTGGGTCAGTGCTACAGTAGTTGGACTTTGGTGGAGCAAGCAGAAAAACAAGCAGGAAGGCCTGAGAAAGGATTGTAATTCAGAAGCACAGGTAGCAACTCCGTTGCAAACCGGGTAAGTAAACAACTTATGTTCTGACCTAACCAGTTATGCCAGAGGCCACAACATTCTTATGCAGCTTGGCAAAACAGTCAGGAAGTTTCTTTTCCTTTCATTTATGCATTGGATCACTTTTTTACAGCATGGGCACCTATGAAAATGGGCGGGAATGTATTGCTTGAAACTTTATAAATTCACATACAGGATGCAAATATGTCATTTTTTATATATGATATTGTATATTCCACAGTATAAATAAGATTAAAGGTATTACTATTGCAAGTAAGTTAGTTACCCATGACACGCTAGACTAAAGAAATTAACAGAACAAAAAGGCATCTATCTACATGCATAATCGTCAGCATAGTTGAATCTTAGTGCATTGTTTTAGCAATGAGGTACACAGGGCAAACTTGCTCTTTCTTTATCCAGCTTAGTTTATGCAACTTACTGTGAGAAATTGCAGTGTGGATCGAAGTTGTTGTGATTTTAGTATCTCCATTATTGTTGCCATGTTATGATTAAGTTGTACCTTAATAGTGATTAAATACTCCATTTTCATTTGCCATATGGTATACGGTGAACTAACCTGTATTGTGGTATGATTTCCCCATGAGTCCAGTCAGTTTATGAAGTGTGTTAACCTTCGTCTTTATAATTATTGTCACCAAGCTTCAGCTTCAGAAAGTGAAGCAGTATTAAAACTAATCAAGAAAGCAGTGTATGTTTCCCTTCTCCCCAGATGATCTGTGCCTTTTCCCCAAAGATTATACTGTTGTTAGTCTGCATTTCAAGTTTGAATTCCTTTTCAGAAGAGGGTCAATGTAGCTTTGAAGTAAGAATATTGGTTTTAGTCATATATGGTGTTGATCTTTCTGGTCACCAAGGAGAACAGGGCATACATTACTGCCCCTCGAAGAGAATTGTCAGCTGCCACAAAAATATAATTTCCAACTGAACCTGCTTCTTTCATAATGTTTCTGTTCTCTGTAGAATGTGTGAGGGAGCCTAATCGATTATGTCAACGTTTCTGTGTTATTTTGGGTTAGGGAACCCACAGCAATGGGACAGAATTTGGGCTGGCTAGTCCATCTGTGTGTGTTGCAATACAGGCACACCCTGAATATTAGACTCGTATTTCACATTGTAATCAGAATTCTATTTAATTATCAGTGTTAGTCTGTCAGAACCATGCATTCTCTGACTCTGGTTAAAGTTTTCTGATCCTGGACAGGCTGTCAGTTGTGGCATTGTATCTGAATCGGGCACCACTCACTGGGGGTAGTTTTACTGTCAGATCTTTGATCTGTACTTGAACTCAGTTTATTTCTGAACTTATTTCAAATACATCCACCCTCATTCACTGACTCAGTTCTCAGTATATTGTTTTCCAGTGTCTCTGACAATCACCAAATCACCAACCCATTTCTTTCAAAATGTTTGCAACTCCAAAAATCTGTCTTTTGTCAAACCTAGTTGACTGTTATCTTGAACCCTGATCTACTTAAAATGTTGGCCTCTAATTGAAATATTAATATTTACTTTCAGATGTCAATCTAGTAGGACCACCCTTGGGCATCATTCTGAACTTGAGCTTCATACCTGGGTAAAACTCTTACCAATGGTCCGTCCAGTTTGCCAGCAGATTTCTGGTCAGCTGAATGAAGTGACATCTTCTAGACTTGTACTGCCTAACTTTTATTCTGCTCATACTCTACACTCCTTTAACTAGTGCCTATCCTTTGTGCTCTGCCAGTTGTTTTATTCAGTCAGATTTCTACTAGCATTAGCTCGTTTTAAACATCTAGCACCCTTTCCATTAATCAGTATTTGGCTGTATCCATGTTAAACCATTTGTATGCTCTATATCTATATTTTCTTATATAAGCATTTGAAGCAAGTCTGTTCTTGTACCTGTCTTCTTTGACACTTTCAGGAATTCTGTCCCCCTGTTGGGTTTCTGTTGACAACTAGGCTTACCATGTCCCTATTCTTCCTCCTAACCTTTGTACTACAGTGAGTGTTTCCTCAACATAACCCATCAGTTGGTTGGTTACACTTATCTTTGAGAGATTACATTTGCTGCATGCATTTTTGGGAGCTGACATATATGGGGTAGGAGTTAGGGCCAGTGAGACTGTCATATTTGCAGGCAGGATAGTATTTTTGGTGGACATCTATTTTCTAGGTCTCATGTCAGTGCAAGCAGGCTTACTGTCCTGAATTCCTGCACAAACCATGTAGATGTGAAGTTGGTTAATCCTGGTGGCAGCCTTTACTCTGTACTGCATTGCTTAGTCAGTGCTTACTTCCCTGGAGAAGAAAGCTGGCTGTGTGACACTTACTCTGGCCTCTCCCCAGTCAGTCTTCTGTAGCGTAGGTATGCTGGTCACACTCGGGTTAGTAATGAGAAGGGCAACAGGCCAAACAGAACCCTTTCAAGAATTATATATTTATACGTGTGTGTGTCTGTCTGTGTGTGTCTGTGTCTGTGTGTGGAAAAACTGCCCAAACGGTCAATAAACTACAATTTCTGGGCAGAAACCACTCCTCTTGTGGTAGATAGGCTACCTAATGCTTACCATTCCCACTGATAAGCTAAAAGGCTTCCCTCCAACACAGAAAGGCTTGATGGGCTCAGAAGCTTACATACTGTCCTGGATACAACAAATCTGTATCTGGACTAGTCTGGTTACAGGAAAGACGGGAAAAAACGCAAAATTGGGCTTTTAAACCAGAAATTTGAAAGATATGGGAAAACTGCCCAAACAGCCAATATACTGCAATTTCTGGGCCAGAAACCACTCCTCTTGTGGTAGATAGGCTGCCACTCCCCTTGTGGTAGATAGGCTGCCACTCTCACTGATAAGCTGGAAGGCTTCCCTCCAACACAGAAAGGCTTGGGGGCTCAGAACCTTACAAACAGCCCTGGATATAGCAAATCTGTATCTGGACTAGACTCGTTACAGGAAAGGTGGGAAACAAGCTTAGAATTATTTTATTTTTATTTTTAGTAAAGTGGAAAGGGAGGAGGAGGAGCAGAAGATAATTCAAGGTTAAGAAACTAAGTGGGTTGGCCTTATCAAATGTTCTCTCTGAATTAGGTAGAATGAGCTAATGACACTAGACTGGGAGGAGTGTCCCAGATCAGATTTACAGTAGGGGTGGGCAGCTGCAAAGCCACTAAGTTTAAGAACAGGATACCAATACGGAGGGAGGGTAGGAAACTAAATCAGTTACATGATACACTCCTTGGCAGGAAATCAGAACAAACAAACAGATGTTTAAAAAATGGATAAAATTTCCAGTTAATACCTCACACACAGTGAAACTAGCTAGAAAAGATTTGCAAACAGTATGACAGTAAAAACCTTACAACCATACAACTGTGCAGATTAGTTTATAGCTATAAAATACAGTAAAAAGTATGCAGCAGACAATAAAAGTGCTAAAAATAACTAGTAAAAATAAGCAAAAAACAGGATACTTGTATCACAGATCAGAGTTTTGCTCAGTGCCCTTCCTCCAATTAGCTCTGTGTGAAATGTTCATTGCACAACCCACAGTGTCACATCATGTTAATTATGGGTAATCAACTTCTTCCCTGTGTTTCTTCTTCCTTTTTTTTTTTTTTTTTTTTTTTGCTTGCATTCGTTTCCTGGGGAGGCTTATTTTAGGCATGTATTATTCTGTACAATCCTGTTAGATATACATGTACATAAGCATATATGCATACAACTTCCACTTTGTCATGTCCATGTAAGTGCACTGTTATGCCTATTTAGGTGTTGTAAGTGGCCCTTTATCTCCTCTTGTCCTGTTCAACCCTACTGCCCATCTGTACCAGAAACCTTTGTTTATATCTGTGTTCTTTTTAACAAACATTCCAGGGTCCTACCAACCTTTCTTTGGCTAAGTATTTCCCAGAGTTTGTCTTGAATCATTCCCTTTCTATTGGCCATACTGGTCCGCAGTTCCCAAGAATTTAACACTGCTGCATGGCACTTATGTAGAGAAACTCTTGAAGCTGAATTTCCCACCTGGTACTGGTTGCCCAACACTGAACCAGTTCTTCCCTCCTAAACACTTATTCTTTGTATGTAATAGTCACCCGAGATGCTCCTGCACCATAATAAGAATCGTGCTGAATACATACAGATGCATTTTCAGAGAGACATTCACAACAGCAGCTCCTGCTTCTGTGTTGTCACTGCAGGGTGACTGGGAAAAGGGAAGAAAGCTGGAACCTGGATTATAAAGACACTTGATCTGGAAAACTGAGACATGAATGAAAGGTTCAGCTTCATTTCTTGTTGAAAATTGGAGGAAGGTAATAGTTTTAGCTTTGACTGGTTTCAGTGGTTAAAAGGTTAAGAAAAGAAAAAAAAAAACATAGTTTCTCAGTAGGTAATTTGCAGTATGTTAGAAGAATCAAGCACTTACATGGCAAAACTTTTTAACAGCAGCCGTAAGCTGTTGTACTGCATTACGTCTTCTGTGCTATTCCTCTTGCACTTTTCTCATTTCCAATGTGTAAAAATTAAAATTTAGCAGAGGGGAACTTTATTGAAGATATGTTTTATTTTTTTGTTTGATTATAGGTGTCTTTTGCTTTAGTAAATTGCATCTTCCAAGATTTATTGTGTTTGGAGAGAGGGTGTGCATAGCGTTCTTCACACAAAGTGACATTTTTAACTAGCTCTTTATACTTAAAAGTTGATCCTTTTCCATAGGAGATTATATCTATTGTATGTGCTGTTAGACGTTATGGAGGACAGCTGCAGTAACAAAACAGAGGACCATGCAACATATTTATTTACTTTTGTATATAATGATATATGGGCAAGGCTGGCCTTAGGCATATGCTGCTTAGGTGCCATTCAGCTAGGGGCACCTTTCTACCATTTCTTAATTTTCTTAATGTAAAAATATGGCAGTAGAATTTCCTTACTTAAAAACAAAAACAAATAAATGGCCTGTAGTGCCCCTGCTCAGAACTGTGGCTTCTTGTGGAGAGGTGCTATGCACCTGACCAAATCAGTAATCTGAAATTTGTACTCCTTGCTGTACCTTAATCTACCTGATTTCACTGCATGAAAAGTAGTAGAAAGCCTGCAAGTATTCACATGGCTAATTCAAAGTTGCTGCAGAGGAAGGCACCAGTAGTGACCAACAAGAAGAATGGGTTGGTTGATTTCATTTTCATCTTTTTTTTTTTTTTTTTCCCAATCTGGCAGGCAACCAGATGTAGGCACTGGATGGGTTTGCAGGGCAAAGATTATCTCTCAACTGTCCTTTATTTTGCATCACATTTTGGTTTGTTCCTGGTAAAATTTCTTTTTTGGTAATTCATTGAGATTTGTAGTAGCAAGATAATGACTGCTATTTGAGTTTCACGTCATATCCTTCAGAAAAGCTTGCTAATGTAAAACCTGATATTCAAGCAACTTTCTAAGTGTATAAGAGTGATAGTTAAAATATGTCCCAAATTTTGGGGCTTTGTCCCTGATTCTTGCACTAACAAGTTAAGAGAGTGATCTGTCAGTTAATTCGATTTATAGGTTCGTAGGTAGTTTCTAGGCTGTTGACTCAAGCGCCATTTTAAGCCTAATGAATTTTTTAAGTTACAGTATATGTTTGTGTGCAAGCATTGACAGTGCCCCTGTCTATTATGGACATGTGTGTCAAACCAGGGTTAAATTTGAAATTTCTCAGCATAGTTACACTTCCATATGGTTAGGGATGGGCTTTGTTTTCCATGGATGGGAAGCTTGTTCCACAGAAGCAGTATTCTTTGAGACACATATCTATCCCTCCAACATGTCCTGTCTATCTCCCAAATAGGGCTTAAGTCATTAGAATGGATATTTCTGATGCTGTTTGCTTTATAGATATGCAACAAGTCTATCAGTGCGGGATCAGAGGATGCCTTGTAGGCTAGACATAGATTATTGTGCAGCAGTCTGTAAAATACAGTGTACATGGTTAGGGCTGTATAGGATGCTGCTTACTCCCTGTATTCTTTTTGTGCATATCTTTTATGGTCTGTCAAAATGTTTCAAGTACCTGGTTAGATGCAGGCTGAACAGTGCATTGTACTCTGACTGGTCAGATGAGAGCAAAGTAGAGTGGAACAGTGGCCTCCTTGGACCTTGATGCAATGCACTTATAAGTCATGCAACATGGAATGATTTTCTTTCCTCAGTAGATACATTATGATCAAAGGTCAGGTTACTGTTGACATGCATTCCCAGATCCCTAACCACTAGCCTTCTTTTTAGGGTAATTTCCAGGCATGGACATTTTTTCATAGGGTACTGTTATGCATTTTGTTGCACTGAGTTTTAGTCCTTGTCTGTGGCACAAATTTTTCGTCTGCTGCAAGCCATCTTGAAAGTTATCTGTGTCTTTAGGGGATTTAATGACCATGCCTAATTTGTAGTCTTCTGCAAACTTGTTCAGCCAGAGGCCATTGATATTTGCCTTGACTATATAGAAGTAGATGCTAAAACTGAGAGGCCATAATGATGATTTGTGTGGAATTCTGCTGGTGACTGACCTCTCTGGGAGGCAAATTCCCCCGTCCTAACTTCCTGTGTCCTGTCAGTGAGCTACCTGGCTATCCATCAGGTGATACATGGGTTTATGCCTAATTTTGTTAATTTATCTACAATGGCCGAATGAAGTTATGACGATATAAGGTATTGTCAGTTATGCCAGGAGAAGTATGGCAGTGGATGTGTAACATATGCCTGCACAGCTAGCTGGAATTATGTAAAGAATTGTATGTCATTTGCATATCAAACTGATTTGCACCGCTGCTTGTGTTGACAAATGTATGTGTAAAGCTACTTGTGTTAAAAATGTACCACTAGCATGCCCCACTGGACAGAAAAAGCAATATAAATGTATTATTGTACCTGTTTAAATATATGAGTTTTAACAAAGAATACTGGAAGAAAAGAGGTTAATCTCAATCCAAACTTTGAAAATAGCTTGAAATTAAATTACCTGTCTTAGGTCATAAAGATTGTATCTTACAGTTCTTAGTGCAGCCAGAGACAAAAAGTCTGTACTAGAAAGCTTTCTGCATTGTCTTTGGGGTGAACTAATTGCTACACTGGAAGGGTAGAGGTTTGAAATTGTTTTATGACTTCCAGGAGCTGCAGCAGATCATAGCAAGGCTATGTGTGTGTGTGTATTATTGACCTGTAAGTGCTAAATCCTGATAGCATGTAGTCATGGGAACCAGAAGTTCAATGATTGGGTATATATGATGTAATTCTGTAATCCATCACTAAAATGATATTTTAATACAAGGCAGGACTGAATTCTCATTGTACTCTGTTTTTGGAACCTGACAAATCAGGAAGACCACTAACCTACTTCATTTTGCCTTGTTCTAGTAAGTGGACCAGGGAATAATAATTCTTTAGATTGTCAGGAAAGATTAGTTAAGTACTGTTTTGTGTATCTGTGTAAATCTATTCATCTGTTTTATTTTAATATTTACTGTGATTGAAACTCTGGCGTTTATTGTAAGTAAGTGTTTAGTATGTTCATGTTTTTATTATTTAGTATTAAATATATTTACACTTTTCATTGCGTGTGGTCCTTTAAAGAATATTTAACCTTTGAGAGTACTTGTATCTATTTGGTGGCTCTCTGGGCACTCCTGAAAGCCTTACTGCCCTGGTCAAACACTACCATTTGTATTAATATTAATTTCACTCAGTATAATTGAGTACCCTTGTAAGAGCCTTAGAGTAGCTGGCTTTGGTGTGTCTGGTGGCAGTAGCTACCTTACAGCCTGGGCAGAAGGGGGCATAACTTAGTAAATCTGTGCCACCCTTTCCCGTGTGTGTGTGTGTGTGTGTGTGTGTGTGTGTGTGTGTGTGTGTGTGTGTGTGTGTGTGCAAATCAAGTCCTCAAGAGTGTGTGTGTCGGCTGCTTAGAGCAGGGACACAAAGCACTGGTTACACAGAGAGGGTGCTGGAGGACATGGCTTGGCACTTGGCTGAGGACTCAACTCTACAAATGTTCCAGTGGGGAGTCTCATTGGGGCCCTGGAGAGAGATAGAGAAATCTAGATTCCAGGCTGTGTGTGTTCCCTATGTGCTCTTAAGGGAAATTGTGCTTGATGCAGAGAGCTGCATCTGGAAATACTAGGTGTATCCATTTTTATTCCAAGTGAACATCCCTCTCCAGTGTTAGTGGTGAGGATTCAGACTCCTTGATTACTGGCCCAGAGAGGGGACGTCACACAAGTATTTTGTTGAACACTTTGGCTAGGTCAAGGTAGTATGCACTATTTTGCCCTCATCCATAGCTTTAGTGACCTTTTCAAAGAAGTCCACCAGGTTATGTAGGCACGACCTGCCTTTGACAAAACCAAACTAGGTAGGGTCCACTGTCTGTAGGATTCCTGTTTCATTGTTTTAACAGACCCATGATAATTCTTTCCATGGCATTGCATATCAGACAGACTTATGGGTATGTAATTCTCTGGATCCGTGGAAGGCTCCAATTTGTGTAGATGGATAACTGTTGCAATCCTCCAATCATTTGCCATGAAGCCTGTCTGAAAGCTGTGGTTAAATAGAAATTCTAGCGGGCCTGACAGGTCGTGTTTCATACTGTTCAAAAAGCATCCTGGGATATTAGCAGGGCCCATCAAAGCAGTGTTCTTGGCCTTAGAGATTGCAGTGAGGACCTGCTTCCTAGTGATAGTTGGTGGAAAATATCAGCTGTCTTTCCTGGGAGTGACTGGAGGTGGCAGGGAGATAAAATGGGAGCTACAGTTATAGACCAGCAGATTTTTTATATCCTCTGCCTTCTTATATGTGGTTCCATTAACCATTAGTTTAGCACATTGTTTGGTGTTGCCATTAGGGTTGTCAGCATAACTGAAGAAAGCCTTATCCTTATAGCTGTCCTTGGTATGGGAGGCTATTTTTATCTAAAATTTGGTTCTGGGGGACTTGATTAGTCCTCTGATTTGCTTGTTAAGATTGGTGAGGGATTTCATTTACCTTGCCAAGCAATGCTCTTCCTGTTTTTGGACATGGTTTTCTTTGTTTTGGTTTACAACCTATTTATACTGGGATTACCAGGGTGACTTTTTTTTTTGTGGAGGGGGGGGGGTTGTCCTATGTTTATTTAGGGTATGTACAGCTGTCTCTATCCAGCTAGTTACATGATTGTACAGGGTTTCTTTAAACAGTTCTGTATATGCAACATAATTCTTCAGGTTTGGGAGAATTGGACATTTGTTGGACTGTTTCTTAGTAGGAGGTAGTTAGCCTTGGAATATTATTTAAATGTTCTGGGATTAGCTGAGGTCACAGGCTTAATGTTTATTTCAAAGGAGACAGCTTTGTGATCAGACCTGACCAAAGAGGACATTATTTTTTATTGTTAGGAGTTGAACATGTAAAAAGTACACAGCCAAAGTAGTTAAAATATTGGGGCTGTGTTTGTGTGTGTGTGTGTGTGTGTGTGTGTGTGGGGGGGACTAACTGCTGCTGTTTGTTCTTTATTTTGGCCTTGCAGAACTACTGCGATTTGCATGTAACACCATGCAGTACTTTAATGTGTGGCTACTGTTTTTGTGGAGCAGAGTTGAAACATATTACATGGCCATTATTTTTATCGCAGGCATATGAAGTGTACACAGAAGAGACTAGAACTGTTGGAGGTGGAGAGCTTCTCTATGGATGAAAATAACTTGACATTTTTTTTGTTTGCTCAGTTTAAATGCTCGGTCATTTGACTGTGCATGGCTCGAGTGGATTTGTGTGAAGTAAGATGGCATACTTTACTGTGATTACTGTGTATTTTGAAACAAACATATGAGATAAATTACTGTGACTTCTTTTTTTAAGCTGCAGTTCGATGCAGATGGTCAGAAAAGTGGCTGTGTATTTGATGTATACAGAGGCCATCTCTGGGATACAAGTCGATTATCTCTGTTGTTTGACATTGTTAAACAACAGTCACTTATCTGGCATGGCAGGAGTCGTATCACTCATTGTACTGCATTTGCTGAAATCACTATACAACTAGTATTGCTGTGGCTTGTGTTACATGGGTATGGGTACATGCATATATATGTATGTGTGTATTATAAACACTTTTATACAGGCTTGTGGACTTTCAGTGTACTTAAGTTGGCCATAATTTCACTTTAAATCACAAACATCAGCAATCCATGCAATATCTTTGGTTGCCTAGCAGGAGCAGGATGGATGTGAAAGAAATTGATTATTGGCATAGTGGTGCAATGTATATGATTGCCATTTCACAGGGCTTGGCTTAGATTAAGTTTTTGGCTGTGGCTTCTTATGTGTGGAGTTTGCATACCCTCCCTGTCTATATGTAGGTTTATGTATAAGCTCCGGTTTTCTTTAGCACCCCACACACACATGCTGTGGGTGATTTCACATTCTTCATATTTTCCTGTAGATAAACATGCAGCCTGTGTGTGTGTGTGTGTGTGTGTGTGTGTGTGTGTGTGTGCAAAAATATTACCCATTTTTGTATATGGGCACACAGTATTGCCTGGCACATGCATAACTGAACCTGGCACCGAGGTATGCTCAGATGGTTTCTGTAGCTTGTGTTGGTAGCTGGAGATGGTGTAATCATTATTTCTTTAACTTTTCTCACAGACCTCAGAGGTATGCCCAGGTCACGATAGGGACAGTGTTCTTTTTAAGAGCAACAAGTTGGATTACATTACTGGAATCATTATTTTTCTCATTTTCCACAATTGTATGTGTATATAAGTGGCTATTTTTTGGGAGGGGGTAGAGGTTAAAGACTGAGGTATGCTGTTTGTTTGACATCAACAGGTTTAAATATCTTACTGTGTTCTCTTTCTTGTGCGGCCGCGGTGGTGCAGCGGCTAGCTTTGCCTCCTCACAGCAAGAGGTTCTCCGCTTCGATCCTCTGCTGGGGTACCTTCTGTGTGGAGTCTGCATGTCCTCCCTGTGGTCGCGTGGGTTTTCTCCGGGTGCTCCATTTCCTCCCACATCCCAAAGACATGCTGTAGGTGGATTGGATACTCTAAATTGGCCCTAGGCATGAGTGTGTGTGCCTTCCTTGGAAGGTTGGGTCCCGGGCTGGCAACTCAACACCGTAAAACTCCACTGCCAATTATGAGCGGACAGGTGATCCGCTGTGGCGACCCCTAACAAGGAAAAAGCCGAAAGAAGAAGACTGTGTTCTTTCTTCTTTCAGTTTCGACCCAGTCTGACGTCAGAGTGACACACACAAAGTGGCTCTCTTTTGGGGTAGAGGTAAGGGGGCATAGTTTAAGTATGTTTTACAACAAATACTGTAAATGTCTGTTACAGTTTGTGATTTGACTTCAGTCTAATACCACAAATATCAACAGAAGCTGCCTCTCTCTCTCTTTTTCTCTCTTTCTTTTGTGTGTGTGTTGGGGGGGGGGGTAGCAGGCACTATTCCCAGATATGATTTATGTTTCGTTACAATCATTTGTCTTCTCAGCTTATTGTGAACTGCTATTTTGCGAGGCACAAGTTATTTCTCCCTTGAAAGAAAAAAAATGAGATTGAATTTCTTTCCTTACTCATGGTTTTTGTTTAAGCCATGACTGGATCAAAAACTTGGAAAAATCTCTAAAATGCACCTTGAAGCATGTATAGCAGCACAACTTCTGGCATCCTAGTGTCCTCCAGATTCCTGATTTAGTCACTTAACTAGTCTATATTTATTACACTGCAGTTTTGGCCAATCAGGATGTTTTGAAAGGATGCAAGAGAAAACAAATTTGAAGAGTAAGACTGAATTTCTTTCCCTAGTCATGATTTTTGTTGAAGCCATAATTGGATAAAAAAGGTTGTTTAAAAAACAAACAAAAACTTTATAATGCACATCAGAGCATCTGGACCCCTCATGGGATCCCGAAGCCTAATTTATTTATTTCCTCGACAGTTTAAAATGTAATATTTGCCAGTTAGATTATGTTGAATGGATGCAGATAGAAAGTGAAGAGTCAGAGAAAATGTGAGAAGAGATGGAAAACAGTCCGCATAATATGCAGAAGCTAGAATGAGGGAAATGGGGGGGAGCACCAGAGGATATGCATGGCTGAGCAGTGAGAAAGGGTTCCATGGAACCCCTTCATTGGAGGTGCCATTTCATGCAAGTTCAGCCCTGCATATTACACAGGGAAAAGGAGTCGCAGAGATAAAACAGGAATTCCCTCCTGGCTATAACAGCATTGACAGTTAAATTGTAATACTTCTTGAATGGTTTCAGACCTACCTTAAACTTGGTTTAATTTGTATTTCTAGCCTAAAATTGTTTTTGTATGTTGAATGACATGTTGAAGCTTTGAAATTAAACTGTTCAAGCTTGCTGCACATGCTCTGTGCACTTAATACAAGCCTAAGAATCTGACCAAGCAGTAAAAAAAAAAAAAAAAAAAAATCAGTGGCTAAAAGTTTTAATGTACTTATTTGTTTTACTGCTTTGTAAGCTGGTAGCTGTTTGGGATGTATGCAATCTTGTTATCACATGCAGTCTTTAAGAACACAAGACAGTATGTTACTTGTTTGCTTACTGTTTTTGTTAACTAGGTGTACTTGGTCTGGACATGTATGTTTTGGTTTTCAAAACACATCTATAGGTGTAAAAAAAGAAGTTATGTCTTACCATAAAGTTCCATCTGTGATGTTGATCCTCGTTCAGTCATTACGCATGGGTATCGGTTCCGACCTCGGAACCGAGCTGGCCATTTTCCAAACTCACGTCAGCCACAAACTCTCGAGCTAAACTCTTACCCATAATTCCCCTCTCCCTGTTACCTCAGATTGAGTTTGCAAGTCAAAAAAAGGTAGAGGCTACCTCTGGTCAACTGACCTATCTGAATCGGAAGGTGAGATCCACTATAAGCCTCAGGAGGGGGATGGAGGGAGGGTCATAATGACTGAACGAGGATCAACATTACAGATGGAACATTATGGTAAGACATAACTTATTTATCTTATGATGTTAATCCTCGTTCATTCCTTACGCATGGGGCAGAGTCCCCAGCTACCTAATTTCTTGGGAGGCCCTCATGGAAGGACGTTCCTGAGCACCATAGAGCCAAATGATGCTCTTCCCCTGGAAGCCAGATCTAATTTGTAATGGCTGATGACGGTATCTGGTCTAGCCCATGTAGCAGCTGCAGAAATGTCATGTAAAGAAACTCTAGCAAGGAAAGCAGCTGAGGTTGCTACTGACCGAATAGAATGAGCCTTGACAGTGGTGGTTAACTGAACATTATGCTTGCTGTAAATAAAGGTCACGCAGTCTTTCAACCACTTAGCCAATATGATCTTGGAAACAGCACATCCTAATCTAGGTCCAGAAAAAGCCAAAAAAAGCTGATCTGACTTGCGAGAAGCTTTAGTTCTGTCCAAGTAGAAACAAAGTTGTCTGTGAATGTCTAGGGTATGTAGGCAGTACTTTCCTGTGCTTGAATGATCGGGAAAGAAAACTTGCAATTCAATGGTTTGGTTAATGGACATGTCAGAAATCACTTTGGGCAAAAAGGTAGGATTAGTTCTCAATGACACTCTATCCTTATGAAAGGTCAGATATGGCTTCTTGATGCACAAGGCTTGAAGTTCAGAAATACGTCTGGCAGAAGTAATGGCAACTAAGAATAAAGTCTTCCAGGACAAGTATTTGAAGTCGCAAGAAGAAGCTGGTTCGCAGGGTGACGTTGTCAAAGCTTGTAAGACTAAAGCCAAATCCCATGGTTGAGTGGGTTCTCTAAAGGGAGGTTTTAGATGAAAAACTCCTTTTATGAAGGTCCTGCATATTTTGTGAGACATGAGAGAAGAATCCTGGACCCCATTGCGGAAATTAGAAATGGAGGCCAAGTGAACTCTGATCGTGGAAGCAGAAAGACCGGACTGGAATAAATCACAGATATTCTAGCACTACGGGCATTGGTGCTGAGAAAGGATCTATCTGTTTTTCTTTTAGCCAGATAGTAAACCTCTTCCACTTGCTGAGGTATGTATTTCTGGTAGACTGCTTATGAGATCTAATGAGGATGTCACGTACAGGTAAGGATCGATCATTCTGCCTAGCAATCACTGGAAGTGGAGGAGCCAAGCTGTGAGCTTTAGGCTGCTTAGGTTGGGGTGAATCAGGTTCTGCAGATGGGAGATCAAGTCTGGGGTTAGATCGAGAGTCCACGGTTGATCTAGCAGGTGAGGCCACAGGAAGGGGAACCAAATCTGACAAGGCCACAATGGCGCTATGAGGATTAATTTGCTCTTCAACTGGCGGGCTTTCTTCAGGACCTGGGGAATGAGGGGAAGAGGAGGAAATGCATAAAGTAGACCCAAGGGCCAATCGTGGACTAGAGCGTCCCTGGGTGACTGTCCCCGAGGGGGAATCTGGGTGAAAAAATTGCTGCATTTGTAGTTGGTTGGGGAAGCAAAGAGGTCACAGCAAGGAAGACCCCAGCGGTTGAAAATCTCTGCCGCTATCAAGGGATTCAGGGATCACTCGTGAGGTTGAAGAATGCACCTGCTGAGTCTGTCTGCTATCACGTTGGAACTCCCGGGAATGTGCGTTGCTAGAAGAAAGCGGTTGGTAGCCATCTCCCATTGCCATAATCTTATGGCCTCTTGGCAATGGGGATAAGACTTCATTCCGCCTTGCTTTGTTGATGTACCAGACCACTGCCATGTTGTCTGATTGAATCTCAATGGTCCCAGATGGCAACAGGGGATGAAATGCTTGCAGCGCCAGAAGCACAGCCCTTAACTCCAGAACATTTAGATGCAGATGGGCCTCCATTTCGGACCACATACCTTGGACAATCTTTTCCTGAACTAGGCCCCCCCCCCCACCCCATCAGGGAGGCGTCCGTGGTCGTGGGCTGTTGGGGGGAGAAGCGGATTCTGAGACCACCACCAATTTAAGTCCTGCTTGCACCTATGAGTTATCTGAATCTTGGCTGAAGGAGGGAGCTGAAAGGGGTACCACTGAGTGAGTTGTAACCACTGTAGAAGCCTCATGTGATACCTGTCCAGGGGAACAATTGTAATGGAGGCTGCCATGGAACCAACAGGTGTAGAACCGAGTGAGCTGAGGATTTCTCCTTTGAGAGGATTGGAATCAATTGTTGTCTCAATCTTTGAATCTATGCTCCGGAATGTATGCTCTGCAGTTCTTTGTGTTCAGAAGGACCCCTCTGAACTCTCTGGATTGAGACTGGGTGAGATTGGATTTTTGCCAATTTATGGTTATGCCTAGCCTTTCTGCGGTGTGAAGAGAGAAAGCCAGGGCTTTTTCTAATAGATGACCGGTGGAGGCGGTGATGAGCCAGTCGTCTAAGTATGGAAAAACCTGGAATCCCTGTAGTTGTCGGAACGCTGACACGACTGCCATGCACTTTGTGAACACTCTGGGGGCTGTAGAGAGTCCAAAGGGCAGTACTCGGAACTGATAATGACTGGTTCCCGCATGGAAGTGAAGGAATCTCCTTGACTGTTTGTCCACTTTTATGTGGTAGTACACGTCTTGAAGATCTGTAGAGCACATCCAGTCGTCTTTTTACAAACGTGGGAGGATAGACTGTATAGTGACCATCCGGAATTTCTGTACCTTTACAAATTTGTTTAATACACTGAGATCCAAGGTGGTGGTGCTGCAGTAGTGTTGTCGCCTCACAGTAAGACGTTGTTCTGTTCTATTCTCAGCTAGAGCGTCTTCTGTGTGGAGACATGCGTGAATGGCCATACCTTCATTGAAGGTTGTGCGTCAGGGCCGGCAACTCGGCACGTAAAAATCTACTGACAGTCATTAGTGGACTGGAGTTCTGCTGTGGCGACCCCTAACCGTGAAAAGCTGAAAGACTCAACAACAACAACACTGAGATCCAAAATTGGTCTCCAATCCCCGGTCTTTTTTGGCACCAAAAATAGTCTTGAGTAGAATCTGGATCCTATCTGGTCTGGTGGGACTGTTTGGATGACTCTTTTGCTTAGCGGCTTTGCAATCTCTAATGCTGCCTGTACCCTTTGACTGGGTGGCACATCGGGTAATTTCCTTTAGGTGGCGGGATAAAGATCGAACGGGATATGGTAACCTTTGGTTATTATCTTTTGTACCCAGGAATCGGTTGTGACGGTTAGCCAGACAGAAGGGTATAAAGAGAAACAACCCCAACCACTTCCAGAGGAAAGCAGTTGGGCCGTTCCTCAGGAGCACTGGTAGGGTTGGCCAGTAAAAGGAACCCTGGTTACGCGGACCTCTTCTGACCCGAAAGGGGCGTCTTCCCTGAGAATTTCCCCCTCTGCCTCTAGGGGAAAAATTGGCCTGTGAGTCACAGAAGGAGCCCTGAGATTTTTTGTGCCATATCTTCCCACTCTTTTTTGGTTTCTAGAGAAAGCCCGTTGAGGGGAAGAATAACGGACACCCATGGCAGAAAGGGTCTTACTGTCCTGTTCACATCTAGCCAGTGTGCTTTTAACTTTGGGACCAAACAACGAAAAGGCTTCAATTGGAACGTTGATAAAGGAAGCCTTGAAGGGTTCCGCGAACTCACACAAGTGCATCCAGGCAAGTCATCTCAGAACAACGACTGGACATGCTGCTGTAGCTGCTCCTTCTGATGTGTGAGAAATGAGACGTATGGAGGAGTTAGAAATAGATTCAATGGTGGCTAATTGAGAGGCCACATTGTCACGGACCTCATCAGACACAGCACCAGCCAAAGTTTCAGAGAGCTCAGAGATTGTCTCTTTGAAACCTGGTAAAATGTGCCATATAGTTCAGAGGCCTGATTGCAAAGGTCCCTGATGCAAAGGTATGCTTTACAATTTTGTCCAGAGCCTGAGACTCTCTATTGGGCAGATTAACAGTCTGGCTTTCTTCATCCGCCAGGTCCTTTTTAGCTGCGGCCACCACCACCAAGGCATCTACCGGAAAACCTTTGGACCAATGGGGGTCGCTCTCAGGAGGGGACAAAATTTTATCTGGCTTCAGGGGAATGGCCTCAACTGTGTCAGGAGCCATCCATGCATGCTGCACAACGAGCCAGACCAGTTCGTCGGCAGGTGGAGTAACCCAGGAGGTAGGGGGTCGGGCACGAAAGGCCTCTAGGAACACAGAGTCTTCAGAGGTTGGGTTAGAGGGCTGCCAATCACCTCTCTGTTTCAGGATTTCTGGGATATCTCGGCAGGATACCTCCAGAAGGTGACCTAGAGGACCCTTCCCCATCATCCAAGTCTGTGCCTTCGGTGAGAGACTCGTCAGTGGAGTCCATGTGTTTCCTCTTACACGAAGACTTTCGATGAACTTCCTCAGAGGGAGGAACTGGGGAAGATGGCTCAATAGGGGCCTCCTGTGGTGGTAAGTCCTGAGGCTCTTGTGCCTGGTGTTCTTGTGTAAAAAGCGGAGGCACTGATAATATAGAAACATCAGCCGACACAATAGTCTTCTCTCGACTCAGAGTCCCTGGACAGCTGCAGAAAGCCGAAGAAGGGGCACCACAGTTAGCATCCTGGGTAGTGGCAAGAGAATCCTGCCACAAAGGCAACTGAGGCTCCTTAGTGAGATCCAAAAGGGGAACCGCAGGTGAAGACTGTGCTACAGTAAGGGGCTTCCAAGACAGTGACGGGGGCTCTGATGAAGAATGGTCGCTTCCCAAGGAAGTACAGGTCCTGGGAGGAAGAATACCTCTAGCCAGAACAAATTGATCTACAAGACGCAGCACATCGTGTTCAGAGAGGCTTCTAGTGGATCTCACAGACATAGCTGAAAGAGAATCCGGTCTATCCAAAGTTGGAACAAGTTTGGTGCCCACAACGGTGGGAGTTTGTACCGCAAAAAGAGGAATTGGCATGGCCTGAACAACAGTAGTGTGCCCAGAGGGAACCATCTGTGCTGAAGGTAATGTCTGCACCGACAAGGTCGGTACCGAAGTGGTAGCTGGTGGTGTGGAGAGAGTCTGCAACAGAAAGGGAATGGTTGGTGCCGAGCAAATAGTCTGCACTGAATCGATGGTCTGAACCGAGAGGGAGACTGGCGTCGACACACCTATCGGCGCTGACAAAAACTGTATGGACTGTACTGTCGGTGCCAATGAAGGAGTCTGAACCGAGGAGCCCTTCGGTTCTGACGCTGTATGAGGCACACTACTCTGTGCCGAAAAATTAGATGGCGCCAATGGACTCTGAACCGAATAACTAGGCTCCGAAATCGTCGGTGCCGATGAGGCCAAATTCGTAGTGGAAAGCTTAGGTTTTTTTGGTCTCTGTTCCATAGGGCCTCCAGCCGGAGAGGATGGAAGAAACTTAGATTTTTTATAATCATCACTCCTTTTCTTTTGGGAGCTAGAAGGAGATGAGACCTCCGTCCCAGAAATAGTCTCTGAAAAGGAAGATTTAAGTAGCCCCTTTAAAATCAGCTTATTCTTTCTTTCAATGGCAGTCCTATTAGTGAAATTCTTACAAATCAACTGTTAAATGAGGCACACCCAAACAATAAACCCATAAAGAATGTGCATCAGAGACAGGCAATTTATGGCCACATTCCACACATCTTTTGAAACCTGGACTGCCTTTTATATTTGTCATAGTAAAGAAAGGGAAAGAAGGGTTACCAAAAGGAATTACCCAAAGGTAAGGCCCAGAAAGATTTACCAATGATGGTAAAGGGAAGAAGTACCTTGTCAGTAAGAGAAGGAAAAAAAAACAAAAAAATAAGAGCACAAGGAGTAGTCGCTAGGTGCGATAAGGTAAGAGATAACTAAATAACTACTTTTTTTCCTCAAAGTTTAATCAAATTTTTGAAAAGATCAAAAATGTGTACTTAGCTCAAGAGAAGTAGCCTGACATGACCTAACTGTGACGCGGCAAACGAAATCTGGGGTAACAAGGAGAGGGGAATTATGGGTAAGAGTTTAGCTCGAGAGTTTGTGGCTGACGTGAGCTTGGAAAATGGCCTGCTCGGTTCCAAGGTCGGAACCGATACCCATGCGTAAGGAATGAACGAGGATTAACATCATCAGATCGATGTGTAACATAATAAAATTAAATAGTATCAACTGTAAAGACACATTTGAAATATGGTAAACTGTTTCTAACCATGTCACGCTGAGGAATAGTTTTATTTGTAACTGCTGCTGGAAGTATTGATTTCTTGTGGATTGCAGTGCTGCTACAGCTGTTTTTATATATTTTTAAAGGGTCTTCTTTCAATGCCTCGAGATGCATCGGACAGAGAAGAGACTGCCAAATTTTTTATCTGGATATTTTTTGTTTCCAGTTAATGCTTGCTAGCATTTTTTAATGAATTCTGATTCTGACTCTTACTTTGAAAGAGTGTACTAGGTTTTTTTTGAAGATTGCTGGGGTGAAAATTTAGGTGGAATGCTTTGTTTCTTCACATCATTCTTCTTATGCTGCTGTGAAATGAACAGATATAAATCATGTGTGTAGTTTAGAGTTTATTTTGTGATACTACATGTATAATGTGAAGCACACACAGTCAGTCTACATACAAGATACAACCTGGGCCACTTTCTCTACTATGTACACTCTCCACAGTAGCCCAGGGTGTATCTTGTGTGAATGTTAGCTATGTTTCCCTAAACCCAATTCAGCTGCCCTTCTATAGTGTGTGTCCTCTACCTTTATATTTCACATCACTATCTCAGTAAAGTATAACTTTCTTGGTTTTGAAAATATGAATAAAAATATGAAAATATCAATAACAGTTCTGATGCTGCTATTTTATTTAATGTACTTTTTCATTCTGCTTTGATCCTGCTTGGTTGCGTTTGTCTTCAGGGGAAACCTTGTCTACTTAAAATATGTCAACATCATACTTTTGAAGATAATTATCCCACCTGCCAGCTGGCCTTAGCAACACCACTTCTTCTTGTCTACTATCCACCGACCACATGATGTTTCATTTTAATTTTACAGAGTGAAGTCAGAAAGTTCCGCTGCACCTGCAGCACCAAGCACAAGCAGCACAACTACGGACACGACATTGATTACCCATTTTAAGAGATGCCATCTGAAGGTGGAAAAGAAAAAGGTAAGAGCTGTTCTCTGTCTTATTACTTTGGTAGTAAAACGTGACTTTCAACTGTTGTCATACTAAGCCATACTTTGATGAGATTAAGTACTTTTTTATTGTTTACAAGCAGGCCATGTCAAAGAAAAAAGAGGACAGTCTTCTTTACAAGTCACATCTGCAGCACCAAGCACAGACAGTGCAATTAAGAACACACTGGGGATCACCCCTTCTAAACAGCAAGCAGAGACAGAGATGCTGCCTAGTGGTGGAAAAGGTAAGAGCTGTTCTAATCATGTTTCTTGTTAGTGAAATGACGTTCAAGATAAGTGCTGTTGTCATACTTAAAGAAGGTTAAATATATATGTTTATTGTTATATAAACAGGTCCTGCTCAGAAAAAAAGAAGAATGTCTTCATTCCAAGGAGCTTGGAAGATGTTATTTGATTGGGTGATGGAAAGTACTCATGGTCCAAAGTATGCCTTTTGTAAAGTCTGTAAGAGTAACTTTACTATTACCCATGGAGGGCGCAATGATCTTCAGAGGCATATGGATAGAGACAAACACAAGATGAATTCAAAGCATGCTGCTTCTGAAAGGAAAGAAATTGGGGTGGTGACTACCCAAGCTCAGCAAACCAGCTGGGCTTTGATAATGGCAAAATCTGAAGTGGCATTTGTCAGCCTGCTTGCAGAACACAACCTACCCTTTACTCTTGGGGATCAGCTGCTGAAATACATAAAAAAATACTGTACTGATCTTGAAGTGGTAATGAAGATAAGCTGTGGAGCAACTAAAGCTATATGCATTGCACAAGATGTCTCGGGCCCAGAGTGTGAGGAAGATGTGGCAACAGTTTGTCGGAAGCAGCCTTATTGCATTTACTTGGATCAAAGCACTGATATGAAAGAGAATAAACTCCTTGTGATATTGGTGGGATATTTTGACCAGGTAAGTGGTCAAGTTGTTGTTCGGTTCTTAGACATGCCTATTTGTGCGACTGGAACAGGTGAAGCAATATACAACTGCCTTATAGAAACTCTCCAGCGATTCAACATTTCAGCAAGTAACATGGCTGCATACTCATCAGACTACTCTGAGGTCATGGTTGATGAACTCGATTCTGTACTATCACGATTAAAGCAGCTCAATCCTGATCTCTTCAGTGTGGGCTCTCTGTGCCATATAGCAGACCTATGCATCAAATCAGGTGTGAAACAAATGGCATTACCTGTAGAAGAGTTAATAGCTGACATTCATTGCCACTTTTCAAGTAACACACCACAGCAACAGAAGCTGAAAGAATTTGCATTATTTGTTGTCACTGAACCACCTCCAATTATTCATTGTGCCCGCACTCCTTGGCTGAGTCTATCCAAAATCATAAAAAGAATGCTGGACCTGTGGCCTGTACTTTTGTCATACTTCTGGTCATTTGAGCTCCGTTCAAAAAAAGTAAACCTAATAACACAGAGGCTGAACAGTCATGATATAAAACTGGTATTCCTTTTCCTGAAGGATGCTGTAGAGCCTCTCCTTACATTCAGTGCACAGTTGCAGGCCAGAGACATCCAGTTTATAAGTCTGTACAGTGATATCATAAAACTTGTGCAGGTGTATGCAAGCAGGTTGTTGAAGCCAGCTGCAGCTAAAGAATTTGTGGAGACTGTTTGTCTTAACAGTAGTTGTCTTCTTAAGGATGACAATAATATTATGCAGCAGATTCATGTTGGGGCTGATGTTGCAACATATTTGAATGAAAATGGCAATGACATTGCTGGTACTGCAGTTGAACACACCTTCTATAAGAAGGTAAAAGCATTTTATGTTGCAGTCCTTCTGGAAATGAAAAAGAATTTACCTTTTGGTGATTCTCTACTGCAAAACATTGGCAGTTTTTTGGACCCTTCCTTGAAATTACAGCTTGAAATTACAGTTGTAGAGAACATTGGAACTCATTTTGGGATTTGCAAATCAAGGGTGGATTGGAGCCAACTTATAGATGAATTTGCCATGTACCAAATCACTGACTTCAAGTGGCCGCAACATCAGCATAACAACAACTTTGAAACTGATATGTGTTTTCTCAAGTATTGGTCAGCAGTCCTACAAAGTCCTGTAATGGAAGAAATGCCTGTCTTAAAGCGACTCATACTAACACTCCTTTGTTTACCACATTTGAACAATGAGCCACAACGAGCATTCAGCGTGGTCCAAAATATTAAAACAGAATTGAGACCGTCATTAAATGTCAAAACACTCAATTCATTACTAGCAATGAAAATGAATAAAGACAATGACTGCTGTTCTATGGAGCAAACATAGATCTGTTGGTGATTACTAGACTAACTTTCCAGGGGGATGCTTTTAAGCCTAGCCGTTATTCAGGCTACAAAAAAAGGCAGCTGCAGCTTACAACAAAAATGTATCCACCAGGCCGTGCAGTCCTCCTGACTGAAGGCAAAGATGCAGCAGTCCTGTTGTGAGAGCAGCAAACATGGGCTACAATAGTATTTATTTTATTTTTTATAAAACATTTGCATTATATATTTCATTTTTATACCAGTTTACTTTTTACTTGTCTGTTGGCAAAGTTTAATTTGAATAAAACACAATTATTTTGGTTATATTTTTGTCATTTCTGTTTTTCACACTTTTATATTTGTCTTTGTGAATTGTGGGCTTACAATTTCCATGTTAGTTATCCAGATTTTGTGGCTAAATATACCTACTTTTTACAAATATTTGTCCAGATTTGTACTCTCTTCAGGTTGAGAGAAATGTATTTATTATTTATTTGACATTTGTTAACTGAGATAGTATGACTAGGCCTGTGGAGAAAAGCTCCACAATTTTAGAAAATTACAAGATGTACAAGTAAACTACAATATATAAGTATACAGGGAGTACATTGCTAGTTTAACTGTGATAACTTTACACAGAGACCTATAAGCAAAATTAGGAGACATAAGTATGCAGTGAATACATTACACGTTTATCTTGATAACACTTTACACAAAATTGTCAAATCTGTAAAAGTCTTGTCAAAGTTATACGACTTTTAGCATTATATAGTGTCACTGCACAGTGATAGGATATTTACACAATGCCATTCTTCATGGTTGAATTGGAAGAATACTTGTGCTGTTTAGTTCACAAGGGAGTAGAAAGATATGAGTAGTATAGTACATTTTTTCCAGTCTTGAAAGTGCTTAATGATAGTGGATATTTTAACATAATTGAAGGAGGTATAGGAGGGCAGAGTGTGTGTTAGACTGGGGTTATGCACACGCATAGCCATGATTTATTTAGGTGTTCTTTTAGGAAGGCTTTAAAGAGAGGTAGCCTAATGCTGGGAGGGAGGGTTTTACCAAGAAATGCTCTGAAGAATTCCATATAGGTTCGTACATAGATCTTGTGGATGCATTTTCTTTGTAAATTGTCTGTTGACATAGCCAGTAGCTGCGTGCATCCAGTGCTCATATTCAAACCACTTCAAAATTTATGTTACCAGTTTTTATCTCAGTCTACATGCAGAATTCATACGTTTTGTAATTTAGGTAATTACTAACATTTTAAAAATTGCGTGACCACTAAGTGAAACCGTCAAGAATAATGACAGCATTTTCACAAAATTTTATAAGATATAGTAGTGAAAACTATAATAATTATTTTTTAAAATGATTTGCTCTACGATTGGTTTCATCATTCCTGACTGTATTGGCATTCATCATCATTTCAGTAACAGAGAAATTTGCATAGTAGGTGTGAAAAGAGGAGAAGAATATCCCCATTCACCTAATGAGGCAGTGGACACAAGAGGCTTGTCGTGTGTGTTTGACAGATTTGCCTACTATCATTGGTTTTCCTTGAAGGGAGTTTCATTTCATTGTATGAGAAGTCCAGAAGCCATCACTATTGGCTCACTTGAAAAGCACAGGTAGAAGTTGGTTGAGTTTGGCTGGCAACAATGGTTCATAGGTTCATACTAGGCTATCTGCCCTAGGGCATTTATAAGCCTAGCCAGAGTGTGTTTGGCTTTCGCCACCCATTTTAAATTAATTTTGCTATGCCCTTTTTCGAGGTTAGTATACTGTGCCTCTGTCTAACAGTGACACAGAAGTGATACCCGGGGTAAACCTACGATCTCCCATCCACTCATCAAGATTCCTCTTGAAGAGTCAATGAGGGACTCTGCGTAACCTGGACTGGGATTTTATTCCAGAGTGAAGGGAGTCTCTGGGTTATGAATCTGTCCCTCCAGCATGTCCTATTTATTTCAGTGCTGAGGTTCAAGTCTCGAGCGCGTAGCTCGATGGGATTTGGATTTTCTGAGGTGCAGCATGTCCATTAATTCCGGGTTGGACATGGCTTTATACGTCAGGCACAGATCGCGTCTGAGCAGGCAGTATGCCACTGAGTAGAGCTGGAGTTTCTTTAACCGGGCAGCATATGGTATCTGTTTGAGCCCTTTGATCCTCTTGGTGAGGTACTTTTGGGGTCTTTCCAGTTGCTGCAGGTGTCTGGTAAGGTACATCCCAAAAGGGGCATTGTACTCAATTATGGGCCTGATGAGGGATGAGTAAAGAGGCACGATGACCTCCCCTGATCTAGAAATGAATCCCTTCATGATTAGGTGGGCTATATAAAATGTTTTTCTAACCACTTTGGCCACGTGGTTGTCAAATGAGAGATTGCTATCAACTTGGCTCCCCAGGTCCCTAATTACTTCTTCTGTACTTAATGGATTACCACTTATGTGGTAATTTGTGGGCACTTTGTTTTTGCCAAAGGGGATGACTATGCACTTTTTGGCGTTTAACCTGAGGCCATGACTCTGGCACCAGTTGTCTGTTTCTATGAGGCCTTTTTGGAGGATGCTTGTGTCAGCTGGAGAGTCGATTATGGCGCCCAGTTTGCAGTCATCTGTGAACTTGGTCAACCACATTCCTTCCGTGTTGACCTGTACCTCCGAGAAATATATACCGAACAAGAGAGGTCCCCGGACTGAGCCTTGTGGAATGCCACTTGTAACTGGTTTGGAGTCTGACATGGCTCCAGCAATTCTAACCATGTGGGTTCTGTCCTTGAGCCAGTTTGCAACCCATCTAGTGACATAGGGGTTTATATTTAAGCTGGTGAGCTTGTCTATAATGCCAGAGTGGGGTATTGTATCGAAGGCTTTTGCGAGGTCCAGGTAGGCTGTGTGGACCACCTTCCCCTCGTCAATGGCCTTGGTGACTGTTTCAAAGAAATCGACCAGGTTTAATAGGCAGGATCTGCCCTTAACAAAGTCGAGCTGGGTAGGATCCAGTGTCTGTAGGTCCCCAATATCTTTATTTATGAGGTCCATGATGATCCTTTCCATAGCTTTGCAGACCAAGCTAGTCAGGCTTATGGGGCGATAGTTTCCAGGATCCGTTGAGGTACCACCTTTATGGAGAGGGACCACTGTTGCTGTACGCCACTCTTTGGGTACATATCCTGTAGTAAGGCTGAGATTGAACAGTAGTTTTATGTTTGGGTTTAGCTCTTCTTGGAGTTCATGTAGGGCGCAGCCCAGGACACCGTCTGGTCCCATTGATGCTGTGTTTTTTGCTTTGGAGAGGGCGGCTCTTACCTGAGCATCTGAGATGTCAGGGGGGCAGCACTCTGCTGGGATAGATATTTGCCCTTTTGATGGGGAGAAGTTTGTGCTGAACCTGTCAGCTAGGATGTTGGCAATGTCTGTGGGTCTGGTGTATTTTTTTTTTTTGGGCCAATTCTGAGCATATCTGGGAATTCCCACCCAGGTTCCTAACATAACTAAAGAAAGCCTTGTGATTATCCTTAGTGTCCTGTGCAATTTTTCTCTTGAAGCTGGCCTTAGACGATTTTATGAGTGCCCGTAGTTTTTTGTTAATACTGTTCAGAGATGCCTTCCCTTTTTGGGATTTTGCTCTGTCATGTCGTAGCTTCCTCCTTCTATTGTATAGTTTGTTTATGGCTGGGGTCCACCAGACAGGACGTCTGCCTTTGGAGGATTGGGTCTTGGTTTTATTTGGGATTGCATGATCCATGCATTCCTGAAGGTGTTCATAGAATGTGTAAGGATTCTGCAGTCTGGGCCGTATTTCCCACAGGCCTGGGGGCTTTAAAGGATTCCACCTCGGTTTTGAGGAGTGTGAAATTTGCTTTAGAGAAGTTTTTCACTGTGGTTTTCTGGGCAGGAGGTGGGGTTGGGATGTGAATATCCAGTGAGATTAGTTTATGGTCTGATCTTGCCAGTGAGGGATACACTTCTGGTCTGGAGTATAGAGTCCCCATGTTGGTGATGATCAGGTCCAGTGTGTTTTCCCCTCTCGTGGGAGTGGTAACAAGTTGTTTCATAGCATTTGAGTTTATAAATTCTAGGAACCTTTGGGCTAGGGTTTTGGAGCTAGAGTAATGCTCCCAGTCTATGTTTGGGTAGTTGAAGTCGCCCAATATAATGGTGTTTGGAGAGACATTCATATTTTCCAGTGTTCTCAGGAAGGCTGAGTGGGGTTCCTGGGTTTTGGAGGGTGGTCTGTAGCAGGCTATAAACTGGAAGGCAGTTTTACCCACTGTTAGTTGCACATGGATAGTCTCTGATGCTTCGTACTGTGCCACCAACCTGGAGGTGTGGGTATCTTGACGAATTTTGATACTCCCCCTCCTTTTGTGGTTTGGTCCAAGTTTTGGGGCCGAAAAGCATGGTATGAGGTATAACCTGGTAGTGCTGGGGTGCTCTCGGGAGCCTTGAACCAGTTTTCTGTTACTGCACAGATATCGATGTTCTCCATGCTAAGGAGAGTTTCGAAAAGTGCATCTTGAGGTTTAGACTTCTGGCGTTGAGTAGCATTACTCTTAGTTTCTTATTCCTTGTGATACCTATGGAGGTGGGTTTGTCTTTTGAACCTTGCCTAAAAAAGGCACTATGGGTGTAGCAAGAGCCTTTGCCAATATCCGAAAGCCCAGGGGTGACAGGTGCAAGCCGCCCCTAGCGAAGCATCGTGGCTTGTCGAGCATGTCATCCCAGGCTGACAGGCATTGGATCCCCTTTGAATGACACCAATACTTAAGCCAATTGTTGAAATTCATCATCTTGTCTTCATATTGTGGCATTATTCTTGGTGAGGGTAAGATGCTACTCAAGGTCAGGGTCATACCGGCCTGGGCTACATGCTCAGAGAGCTCCTCTATGTCTCTTTTCATGTAGTCCAGGGAGGTATGTCTCAGGTCATTCACACCAGCATGGACAATGACTGAGTCATATTTGTACTTGCCTTGGAGTGACCTGAGTGCTTGTGTTATGTGGTGGATCCTAGCGCCCGACAGGCAGCTCACCATGACCTTCTTCTTGTTCAGCCTGGTGAGCGGGACGTCAGTGTGCCTGACGATAGAGTCACCTATTGCAAGTATATCAGGTGTGTTGTTTAGCCTTAAGGGCTGTGACTGTTCGGCACACTGGCTTTGTGAGCTATGTGTTGCACGTGTTTTGTTTTGGGGTAGCGGTTGCTTGAGTGTCTGCTTTGGAGGTCTCTGCTGCTTAGGCAGATTTTTATTTAGAGCCTCCGAGTATGTTTTTGTGTGTTTGTGTTTGGTTTGCTGTCG
This sequence comes from Protopterus annectens, assembly GCF_019279795.1. Classification (NCBI taxonomy): domain Eukaryota; kingdom Metazoa; phylum Chordata; order Ceratodontiformes; family Protopteridae; genus Protopterus; species Protopterus annectens. The sequence continues at coordinate 1,080,967,953 of NC_056732.1, read as the reverse complement.
TGGTAGGTCTATGTGAGACTGGAATTTTAGTGAGTGTGGATGTTCATTGTGCATACAGCTGCAGTCATAACAGATGGGTTTTCCTGCCGTCAGGCGGGTCCTCGGTCGGCCGAATTCCAAAGTCTAGGTCCGGCGTCGGATGTCGTCGCTTCTTCCCTGACGTCAGTGCGACAGGGGTATAAAAGAACCAGCCGACGCCATTTTCTTCAGTCTTTCTTGCCACGCGGTGCCCGAAGCAGAAGCAGTTCGCAAGTGCCGGTCGGCCAGCTCCTGAGATTACGAATATTTTTCACCCGAAGTCTTCTTGAAAGCTAAGTACTCCATTGGGGAAACTTTTCTTGCCTCAGACCGATGTCAGACAAAGTTAATAATTGCATTTCATGTGGGAAGCAAATACCGCATAAGGATTTCCATTCCCTCTGCATTCCTTGCTTAGGCCCAGACCACGACGTCTCGGCCTGTCGTTTTTGTGCTACATTCAACAGACCCACTATTAAGCATCTGGCGGAGTTCGACCAACACTATTTTGGCAAAAAGTTTAATTACATTATGTCGTCGGATACTCTGACTCCAGTTTTGAGTAAAAGACGCAAAGATAAGGACCGACATACGAGGTCCGTGACTTCTACCGACACCACGCTAAAGCCGACTACAGGTGCTCCGGTTCTCAGCGAGGCACCTACGCAGCCCCTGACTACCGATGATACTTCATTAGCAGTGTCTTCTGTGCCCGAGGTCGCTGGCTCTTCGGCCCACACTCCGACTACAGATACCGAAGCCACTCTTGGCGGGGAAACTCAGAGTTTAGACAGGCCTGCCACCTCTCAAGGTGTCTTCAGGCCTTCTTCTTTTTCCATTAAGGCTTTCACTAAATCTAAAGCAGCCATGCATACTAAAAGACAAGCTGCACAGGGCTCCTGTCAAGGCCCCATGCCTAAAAAGCAGATGCTCAAAATGGCTGAGGATTTGATTACTCTTATCAGGGGTTCTCAACCCCCCTCGGACAAAAGTCCCAGAGTGGAGGAAGAATACCCTTCCTCGGACCAGGCCTCCATTACTTCAGAACATTCTGAAGACCAGGAACATTTATACTCCCCTTTTGAAGATTCTGATGCAGAGGAGTCCATTCCCTCTGTCTCCCCCCCGAGGACTACTCTTTTGTGGAAACCTTGCATACCTTGAGGGAACACTTCCACTGGGAAGGCCAAGATTACTCAGACTCCAAGAAAAGGCTCAGGGATTTCTTCTTGCTCCCTCAGCACAGGCCTCTAGCTATCCCTCTTGTCTTAGACATACTAGATGATGTGTATTCAGAGGCCAGCCTTAACCCAGATTCCTTACCTCCAGCTCCAGTCAAGCCTGACAGGTATTACCGGGTTCCTGATTCACACCAATTCCTATACAAAAGCCATGCGGCTGACCCAGAAACTGTTTCACAGGGTCCCAAGGGAATTAAGGCCTCCACTGCCAAAAATCCATTACCTTCAGATAGAGATCCCAGAGCTTTAGAAAGGTGGGGGGAAAAGGTATACACCTCGGCCACCTTAACCATGAGGGCATTAAACTGTCAGTTCCATATGTTAAAGTATCAACAGTTTTTGTTATCTCAGTTGAAAAGCAAAATGTCACAACCTGGACAACCAGACTTGAAGGAGTTGCAGGATTTGTTGCATAGTGCAGAGCAAGTGGGTAAACATACCTTGCAATGTGGTTTTGATGCTTTAGAGGCCTCATGTAGAGCTGCTGTTACAGGATCAGTCATACGTAGGCATGCTTGGCTCAAAGAGCAAACCTTACCAGATCATGTCAAAGCTAAATTACTAGATGCACCTCTTCAAAAAGATGTATTGTTTGGTGTTAAAGCTGAGGAGGTATTAAAGAAAATGGAGGAAAAGGCAAAATCAATGCAAACAGTGAAAGATTTCCTACAGGTACAATCTCCACGTTTCAGTAGAAATTGGCCTTCAAAAAATTGGTCCTTTCCAGCCACGGACAGACCTCAAAGAGGTAGATACAGGCGCCCGAGGGGTAGAGGGCAATCTCAAGGATCATTTAGAGGCAGACAATGGCAAGCACCTACACCAAGAGGTGGTGAGGATAGTTCACAGCCATTCAGAAAGCAGAACCAATGACTTTCCCCTTTGCATGCCAAGCAAGGCTCAAATGGCAGCACCTTTAGGCGGAAAACTGGCATTATTTTTGAAAAATTGGCATATTGTCACAAAAGACAAATTGATCCTGGACATTATAGACAGAGGCTACAGATTCCACTTTCACACCCTTCCAAAAATGAGAGGCATGCCAAACCTGCCACACAATCAAAGGGCAGAGGCACAAAAACAAATTTCAGATCTCATGGACATGAAAGCTATTCAAGAGGTACCTGCACAAGAACAGGGTCAAGGTTTTTATTCCAGACTATTCCTGGTACCAAGGAAGGGCAAAGATTGGAGACCTATTTTGGACCTATCCATCCTAAACACATATTTACTCGTACCAAAATTCATGATGCTCACATTACAGCAGCTTCTTCCCATGCTGGGCAAGGAGTCTTGGCTGGTAACATTGGACCTCAAGGAGGCATACCTGCATGTCCCAGTCAGACAAGATTGCAGAAGATACCTCAGATTTCTTGCAGGTTCAACCCATTATCAATTCTCTGCATTGCCCTTTGGCTTATCTACTGCGCCCACAGTGTTCACGAAATGCCTGGCATCAGTAATTGCCTTCTGCAGACTTCAAGGGATACAAATATACCCATATTTGGACGACTGCCTGATCCAAGCGGACAGCAAACACATACTTCTGAAACACCTGGCGTTTGTAATAATGTTGTTGAATTCTCTGGGATACACAGTCAACAAAAAGAAATCAAGACTAATACCCTCTCAAACAATAATTTTCTTGGGTGCCAGCTTGAATACAAACACCCATATGGCCTACCTCACGCCAGAGAAACAAGGGCAACTAACTCAATACTTCAGAAAACTGGCAACCTTCACCAGGCTGACTGCAAGGAAAATCCTGCAGGCTCTGGGTTTCATGGCATCTTGCATCCTGCTAATCCCATGTGCAAAGCTGCATATGAGGAAACTTCAATGGTACCTAAAAAACTTATGGTCTCAACACAGCCACAGTTTGGAAACAATTATACCACTGATTCCATGTCTTCAAAAGGAATTTCTGTGGTGGGCTCAAGCATGCCAAAGAAACATAGGTCTCCCATTCTGCAAGCCTCAAGCAAATCAAGTCATCACAACAGACGCCTCGGACTACGCCTGGGGGGCCGCGCATGACAGATTGGTGCATTCAGGGCAAATGGTCCCAGAAAGAAAAGCACCTACACATCAATCAAAAGGAAATGCTAGCAGTAATAAATGCTATTATGGCTTTCAAAGACCTACTGCATCCAGGCCAGCTATTGATAAGGACAGACAACACCACAGTGATGTGGTACATAAACAAACAGGGAGGAACCCATTCATATCCCTTATGCAGGCAATTTCTCTTTGGAACATGGCTCTGGAATTACAAATCCAGCTTCAAGCACAGTTCCTGCCAGGCAAGGAAAACACGCTGGCAGACAACCTAAGCAGAAATATGACAGATCCACACGAATGGAAGTTGCATCCTCAAGTTTTTACAAAGATAATTCAAGCATGGGGAAGGCCAGACATAGATCTCTTTGCCACCCACAGAAATTACCAATTGACAAAATTCTGCTCAAGGGCCTTTCATCCACAGGCCTGGAAAGTGGACGCACTCTCTTTCAGTTGGACAACAATGACAGTTTATGCCTTTCCACCTCTTCCTCTGCTTCCCAAAGTTCTATTAAAAGCCAGAGCAGACAGACCAAAGATGATTCTCATTGCTCCAGACTGGCCAAGACAACACTGGTACCCACTCCTGAGGAGCCTGACACATTCCCCACCATGGATCCTGCCTCTAATTCCTCTTCTACTGACTCAGCACAACTTCAAAACTCTTCACAATCAGCTGAAAACACTCAATCTAGCCGCATGGAGGATTCCTTAAATTCACAACAGACCCTACTCTCCAAGGAGGTGCACAATGTCATTTTGGTGGCTAGAAGGACTTCTACTAGAAAAGCCTACTCCGCAAAATGGAAACGGTTTTGTGCCTGGAATCAGAAAAAGGGTCAGAATCATGGAATACTTAATTTACCTCAAAAATTACAGTACCTAGCTGAGATGCTAAGCAGTGGACTTTCATTCTCCTCCATCAAAATCCATGCCTCAGCCATTTCTGCAGAATTCAACACTGATCCTCCTTTATTCTCTCACCCTCTCTTAAGACAGTTCCTCAGAGGGGCTAAGAATATAAAACCCCCAAGGAAGCAACCAGTACCTGCTTGGGACCTCAATTTCATTCTAGAAAAACTGACCCTGCCTCCTTTTGAGCCAGCTGCTTCAACAGAACTGCAATATTTGTCATGGAAAACAGCCTTCCTTCTGGCTATCACCTCAGCACGCAGGGTTTCGGAACTACAAGCCCTCATGGCTGTGCAGCCTTTCATCATTTTCCATCAGGACAGAGTTTCCTTACGAACCAACCCTTCCTTTATGCCAAAGGTAGTATCCAGGGTAGCCTTAAATCAGGCTATCCACTTACCTACCTTTTACCCTAATCCACAAAACAAAGGGGAGAGACTACTACATTCCTTGGACATTCACAGACAGCTTCGTTATTATATGGACAGAACAAAGCCTTTCAGAAAATCAGAGCAACTCTTTGTGTCCTATGCTACAGGTTCTCAAGGGAAGCCTATTTCCAAACAGATAATCTCAAAATGGATAGCCCACTGCATCCACTTTTGTTACTCTTTTCATGGTAAAACTGTACCTACAGGCATCAGATCTCACTCCACAAGGGCCACAGCTACCTCTGCAGCTTTCCTCACGGGGGTTCCTACCAAGATATTTTGGAAGCAGCCACTTGGGAGTTCTGTACATGCTTTCTCCAAGCACTATCACCTACCATTATACTCCAAATCTAGAGCGGGCTTTGCCACTGTAGTCTTGAAGGGCATCCTGGCTCCTACTAGTTCCACTTAGTGCCTACCACCCCTTTTTTAGCTTTGGGATTCTACCCATCTGTTATGACTGCAGCTGTATGCACGATGAACATAGTACAGTTTTGTACCTATCATAAATGTAGATGTTCGAGTGCTAATACAGCTGCAGTCCAGGTTTATCTCCCTCCTTCCCCTCTTGGGACATGCCTAATGGCTAACACCTCCTCATACAACCTGATTGGGGTATTCTTTTATGGTGTATTTGCTTGCAACTACTGTTTTTTGATTATATTGCATTGCATTATTACATAAATTTATGTTATGCCTTCCTTCTGGGGGCACCTGACATCTGGGGCAAGAAAAACTGAAGAAAATGGCGTCGGCTGGTTCTTTTATACCCCTGTCGCACTGACATCAGGGAAGAAGCGACGACATCCGACACCGGACCTAGACTTTGGAATTCGGCCGACCGAGGACCCGCCTGACTGCAGGAAAACCCATCTGTTATGACTGCAGCTGTATTAGCACTCGAACATCTACATTTATGGTAGGTACAAAACTGTACTTTTCCTTCTCCTCCTCCTGACTGGTTACGCCAGTACTGAGTTGAGAGAGCTTAGCCTCCAGTTTGGCTATATGGTTGCATATCTCACATGTGTTGGAATTTGTTGGGAGGAGGAGAGGGTTGTCTGTGTACATGAGGCAGTTGTAAAATTGCCTCAAGATTCCCAGATTCACCAGCTGGACCGGAGAGGAGATTGACAACTGACCTTTGGACATGCTAGAATAGTATTGGGAATTCCTTTATAATTGGAAAAAAAAGGGCCAATGGGGAACAAGGTACTCAAGTGGAGTTTGTGAGGGTGTAGTGCTTTTAATTTTTTAGTGCTGACTTATATAATTGCTTTAGTGAGCAAGTGCCAGGTAACTTAAATGCAATGTGTTACAGGTAACTTAAATGCAAAAACGACAAACAGTAACTTTCTTTCAAGTGAAACAAGGAAATAAGTACAGTAAGCAATGCAGATATCACTAGGGATCCACAGAAGCACTGAAAAGCTGTGTTTTAGGTGAAATTAGTGTTTCAGGGAAATAACAAACAAACAACAAGCATACAAACAAAGCTAGATTCAGCAGGCCTGGATCAAGTCTATACTACAGCAAACAAGGTGTACCAATTTCAGTAAGAAACAGTTCAAATATGCAGGCACTATAAGCCTTTAACCAGAAATTCCCAGCTCAGAAGGGCAGAGTCCAGCCTCTCCTCCCACAAGATTGCAGACCACAAACCTTCTTAATGTAAAATAACTGGCCTGAAGTCCAAGTGCTTAAACCAGAACTAATACGCTTTTAGAATAACAGACACTGAGCCCTCAATCAGCAGTTCCCAACTTAGAAGGATGTAAGCTACCTGTCCTGCAACCACAGCGCAGGCCACAAACCTTCCTAATGTAAAACAACTGGTCTGAAGCCCAAGTGCTTAATCCAAAAGACTTAGAATGATAGCTACACTTTAATCAAGTTTACTACCAAGCAGTAATAAATACAATTGAATACTTTAAAGAATGCCTGGATTAGTGCTCAAGTTATACAAACAAATCTAGATTCAGCAGGCCTGGATCTAGTCTGTGCTACAGCAAACAAGGTGTACCAATTTCAGTAAGAAGCAGTTCAAATATGCAGGCACTATAAGCCTTTAACCAGAAATTCCCAGCTCAGAAGGGCAGAGTCCAGCCTCTCCTCCCACAAGAGTGCAGACCACGAACCCTCTTAATGTAAAATAACTGGCCTGAAGCCCAAGTGCTTAAACCAGAATTAATACACTTTTAGAATAACAGACACTGAGCCCCAGGGGTGGCTCGTCCTATCGGACTGCCGGACTGCAGCCCTCCCACCTAGAAAAAAACAAAAAAAAATATCTGTTAAACAAAAATTTCACAAGCCCTGATCCTCCTCCAGACTGCCTTACCAGCAGTCCTGATAGGGACAAACAGGTACCCAGCAATCATTGCTGTGAGATACCAAGATTCTGTGCGGTGACGACCGCACCACACAGAGGAGCTCCAGACTGCTTCAGCCGCAGTCAGAGCCAATGAGAGGACTGAGCTGCTCTCGCAGGACTTGCAAGACAGTGCGCAGGCTTCAGTCTCCTGGTAGGTGAAGGAGCAAAGGGTGTGTGTGGATTGCTTCATCTGGTTGTTTACTTGGGCTTGGGCTGAAGGAGCTGATCGCATCGCTAGTGCTCAGCATCACTGATTGCTTCGTCTGGTTGTTTACTTGGGCTGGTTAGTACCGGGTCGCTGGTGTTCTCGTTTGGATTTGGGCTGAAGGAGCTGATCGCATCGCTGATCTTCCTTGGGCTGGTAGGAGGTCGCTGATCTAGTTGGCTGGTAGGAGTGTGTGAAAGAGCTGAACGCTGGTAGGAGTGTGTGTGTGGATTTGGGCTGAAGGAGCTGATTGCATCGCTGGTGCTCCGGGTCGCTGATCGGATCTTCCATGGGCTGGTAGGAGGTCGCTGATCTAGTTGTTTACTTTGCGTGGGAGTGTGTGAAGGAGCTGAAACGCTGATCTAAGGTGTGCGTGGAGCTGATCGCTTCCTTGGAGGACGCTGATCTAGGGTGTGTTTGTGTGTCTTGGGGGAATTAAGGGTTACTAATGTCTAATATGTTAATATCTATTGTCAGCAAAAATATATATTGTATCGAAAGACAGCATTACCTTAAATGGTTTAACGTTCAGTAATTTGTGTGTACTTGATTGTTCTCTGTATACAGGTGAAGTTTGAGGTTGGCATAGTATGTGATGGTGTGATGGGTTTGTTGTTTTATTGCAGCATGAGGTAGTTGTGTTGGATGTTCACTAACACAACTTTTATTATTTTTTTTTCAACAACGAACAAGTGTATCTATGCACTGGTGTTAACTGTAGCCTCTTTCTCTGTTTCAGTATGATGCTTAGAGGAATTTTTGCTATTATCTCTTCTTAGTTTCAAGTTCTGCCTGCATTGCAAACTTTTGGAGTGGACTGTTTCTTGATTTCAGGACTTTACAAAGCTCTGGTTCTCTTATGGAAGAATTTTACATTTTAATGCATGTGGCATTGTCTGAAACTCAGCATTGCAGATCCTTTTTGACGAATGTAGCCCTTAGTGGTTGTTTTTTTTTAATAAGCCATTATCTGTTTGTCATGGCCATTCTTACATAATGTTTTAGTGACAAAATAACTGAAGGAATTATGACTAGTACTTGAAATGGAATACACAGAATAGGGATAAATGTAACTAGACTATGTGGTGTTCTTTTGCCATAGTCTTTCAGTGGAACCTTTCTAACAGTTTCAGTATTGCAACGGCCTGGTTAAAATTCATTTTCAGCGCATTCTTTTCTGTTTATGGCTATTTTTCACTGAGTGTGAGTTGAGAAGTTGTTCAGAGTACCTTCAAATGCATTTGTCTGCAGCTGGGGTTGACAACATTTAACCAAGGGGTTAAGAACTTTTTGAGTGGTGAACAAATCCTGCATAAGTGATTAACAACTTCTCTTTGCACTGATTTCCACAGTTAATGTAATTTTAACAAATATTATATTTAAATAAATAAATAAATGTGAAACAGATACCAGGTATATCACTGAATACATTAACAGTTAGCATGCAGATATTTAAAAGCATCTACTAAAATTTCTAGAATTCATTCCTTACTTCTGCAAACTACAAAAATTACCATCATATAAAATGTTTAGTTAAATCTGGAACTGTACCTTAAAACTCTTTAATGGGTTTACTTACAGCAGTTCCATGTCAAGACAAATGAGGCAACAGAGACATGTTAAGCACGAGAGCAGCTGCAAATGGTGATATTTCCAGCAGGACGTTCTCAGCCACAACCAGCACAAAAGAACACTTTGTCAGATCTGTGTCATACACACAGTTGTTGTTGTTTGTCTTTTGGCTTTTTCCCAGTAAGGGGTCGCCACAGTGGAACTCTGGTCTGCTAATGATTGGCAATAGATTTTTACGAAACACCGAGGTGCCAGGTCGACGCTCAACCTTCAACAAAGGCACGCCCATTTACGCACGCATGTCTTTCGAACGCTACCCAAGGAAATGAAAATGCATAGGTCTAGTAACAGGGCTTTCTTTAGCTGAAGATTATCACTTATATAATGATAACTGTGAGAAATGACCATATTTTGCTGTTATCCAGTTTCAGTCTTTCCATTGTAGTCTGTAACCTGCATTTCTGTTCTGATGATATAGAAGTGTACATGTATTCAGATACAGTTTATAAGCATGAAGTCATTTTATCAGGGGACGCACTCCTTCACTAGTGAATTCTTGATTATTTTCTTAGCATCTTTTTTTTCCTGTAGAAGTGGGTCTTTGTCTTCATAAGATGTTCATGAGAATTATAACAAATGTGTGAGTCATATTCCAGCAGTGAGAAAAAGAAATGTTTAATAATATACATAAGATGCATTCATATTGTGCTGTCTAGTCAGAACCTTACAGATTTAAATACTTCTTGCATGAAGTACTTTGCAATTGTAATTTTGGAGCATAACTTCAATAGGAAGACACTTTCTGAAGCCATTTAATAATAGTAATTGCCTTGTGTTGCTTAGCTAAAATTATACTGAGATGGCCACAAGAAAAAAAAATCTTTTCAGGACCACTAGGAGAGTTCGGAAAGGTTTTTAAATTGCTCATTCCAATAGAATCATGCCTATTTGACACAATCGTACAGCTGTAGAAAGAACCTAAGGTTACAATTTTACCCTTGACTTCTAAATAAAGTTGTACAGACATTCTAGCATGCAGTCTGGTGTATTTGTGGAAACCACCAACAGCCAAGGGTTTGTTTTAAAATCTGTGGGAAATGTGGATGTCATATTCAGATGTTCTTCATCTCACATTGCTGCAGTCATAACTAGTGGGTAGTCCGCTGTCCTCGGTCGGCCCGAATACCAAAGTATTAGGCTGGCGTCAGTGCGTCATGGTATTAAAGCGCATGACCGACGTCATATCCTCAGTCTTTTTTGCCGCATGGTCCGAAGCAGAAGCAGCGTTTGCAAGTGCCGTTCGGCCTTCTGAAATTTTCGTATTCTGAGTTTCAGACCGAAACCAAGTTGGGCTAAGTACCCCGTTGGGGAATATTTTTGTTTTTTCTTGCCTCAGTTAATTCCGGATGTCAGAAAAAGTGAATAATTGTATTTCTTGTGGGAAACCGATACCGCATAGGGATTACCACTCTCTTTGTATTCCTTGTTTGGGGCCTGAGCACGACGTAGTCGGGTGTCGCTTTTGTGCTAGGTTTAATAAGCGCACCATTAAACGTAGGTTAGATTGCGCTAGGCTTGTCTTCGGTAAGCGGTGTAATTACAATATGCCGTCGGATCCTCCGACGCCCGCTACCGCTAAGAAGCGCAAGGAAAAATCGTTGAGGTCCAAGCAGGATGAGTCGTCCGTTCCGGACGCCGGTTCTTTAGAAACTACGGTGGAATCTGTGGATCCAGCCGATGTTTCAGCTGAGTCTCAGGGGGAGACGTTAATTTTGCAGGATGTGGCCTCTCAGGAGTCAGGTCAGGCTGAGGGGGCCTCTCAGGTTGCAGTACTCCCTTCTTTGCCTAAGGGGGTTAGGCCTTCTCCTTCTGTCTCTAAGGTACCTTCTAAGGGCAGGCCTGGTTTGCTTTCCTCAGGTGTCAGTCCTAGTTCTGCAGGTTCTGTGCCTAAAAAACACATGCTTAAAATGGCAGAAGATTTAATTTCCTTAATCAGGGGTTCTATGCCCCCTCCAGATAAGAGGCCTAGGGTGGAGCCAGAGGGGGAATGTTTAGAACAGGCTTCAGATTACTCAGAGTCTTCGGCTGCCTCTTATTCTTGGTTTGTAAGTATCACACAAAATTTGTGTTTTTTTGGCAAAACACTGAGGATTGAAGTCAATAAATAATGACATGCATTTGAGTTTCAAACTTTATATCCCTCAGAAAAAATGCATGCTAACACAAATCCTGTTATTCTAGCAACTTTATAAGCTTATAAGAGCAATATTTAAAATTTGTCCCTGTTTTCTGGCTTTTGTACACCCATTATTTTAGGCTTTGCCCAGATTTCTTGCAATAAGAAGTTGAGAGGTGTGTGTGTGTGTGTGTGTGTGTGTGTGTGTCTGTGTCTGTGTGTGTGTCTGTGTCTGTCTGTGTGTCTGTGTCTGTGTGTCTGTGTCTGTGTCTGTGTCTGTGATGCCCCCGTTACTATATACTGGTGGCTAGAGATAACAAATGGTGGTGGGTAGAGATACTCAGGCTTGAACCCTGTACCTTGGATGCAGGTGGCAAGGACCTGAATTCCCTATCCACCACCATTTCGAAAAAAAAAATGCAGATTTTTGCCTCATATTTGTTCTGTTCCTCAAAAAATCTGTGGTTTCTGTATCTACATTTTTTCTTGGAAAGTCAGTGGTGCACTGGTAGCATTGCTGCCTAACAGCTACAGGTTCTCTGGTTTGATTCTTGGTTGGGGTACCTTCTGTGTGGTGTCTGCATGTCCTCCCATCTTACAAAGATGTGTCGGGCATTTCTCCCTGCTCTGGTGAAAATGGTCTATTGTTCCAAGTCAGACTACTTTCTTGGTTGAATGTTTAAAAATAACAGGCATTTGAATTTCAGACTTCATATTCTTCAGGAAGTACATGGTAGCACACAGCTGTTTATTCTAGCAGTTGTCTAAGTTTATAACATGGATATTTGAAATTTGTCCCTAATTTTGGGACTGTATTCCCCCATTATTGGCTTTGTCTAGGTATTCTGTGCTAAGGTTGAGAGTTATCTATGGTGAGAACTGAATTTATTGAATGTTTGGGGGCTGTATTCCCCCCATTACTGGCTTTGTCCACATGTTTTTTTGCTAAGAGGTTGAGAGCTATAGTGAGAACTGAATTCACTGAATATGTTTGGGGGCTGTATTCCCCCATTATTGGCTTTGTTCAGGTGTTTTGTGCCAAGAGGTTGACAGCTATGGTGAGAACTGAATTCAGTAAATGGTAGCCATTTAAGTTCGTCTTCCTGTCTTTCACAAAACAGCTGATTTGGCATAGTGGTATGTTTCCCTGACTGTTTTGCACAGGATCCCCTGGGTTAAAAACATGGCAGTGAAATGTATGGTGGTAGCACAGCATTTTATTCTAGCAACTTTCCAACATTATACAAGCAATGTTTAAAATGTGTCCCTGGTTTTTGGGCTTTTGTCCCCCGCAATAAATGTCGGCTTTTTCCGGATTTCTTGTGCTGCAAAGTTCAGAGATACAACTGCGTGTCGAGTAGATTTTACAAGGAGCTGAGAGCTGCAGGGGAACAAAACTTTAGTGCTGCTTATTCTGTGCCTGCTTGCATTGTTAATAGCACAACAGGTAGTGTACTTTCTTTTGATGCAGAAGGCTGTGGGTTCTACTCCCACAGTAGATAGATGCATTACTGATACTGTAATGTGGGTGGATGCTGCAGTCCTTTTTGGCAAAGATACCTAGAGTAGTAACTATGAACCTGTTATCAGTTTGCCATACAGTCCCTATTGCAATATTACTAGCTTATCATTTTTTTTAATGCATGCAACATAGGCAATGTATTCCTCAAGGGCAACAGACACTTTATTTGTAGATGAATAAACAATGACATATAAAGTTGTTTGCTAGCAGCAACCTCTTCACTGTTACAGATTTCTTTAATGTGGAATTATTTAGATGACTTTTACTACTTCAGAGATTGTGCATATTTACTGATACTGGTGGACTGTAGAAGGTTAAGTAGACTTTTATGATGGGAAATGTTCTGAATTGGGTAGTTTTGTCATTGGTGCATGCATTTTGTTTCATTGTTTACTGGAAAAAATGTTCAAAACAATAAATTTAAAATGCCGTCTAACAACTGTACTGTATTGTACAAGAAATATAATTTAGTACCCTCCTGAAGGTGTATCAAAGAGCACATGTATGTTTCATGTGCAAGGGGCCTATGATTTGAAAACAGCCACTGGCAAAATGTATTTTCTTTGAATGTGGGTTTCAGTGCTGTTTCATTGAATGTGAGTTTCAAGGGCAGAGAAGTTTTAATGCTAAGCCTGTTTTCATTGTGACACTGCATTGCTTTGTTTAGCAGATGTCTTAGTGTTTGTGCTGTAAAATGCAAAATAAAACTTTCAGATGAAATCCAAATCATCATAGAAGTAAAGCAGTATGCATATTAGCGTTTATGGTAAATGGAGTGAAATAGCCAAGTAATGGATCATTGGAATGGCTGCAGGGGGGAGGGCTCCATTCAACCATGATTTTTTGTGGGGGAAGGGCGGCAAACTCAGACAGGCCCCAGCTGAACTATACCTCCCAACTGTCCAGATTTTCACAGAATGAATAGATTTTTGCTTCTTATATTTGGTTTGTTCCTCATAAAATTTGGTTTTCTGGAAAATCATTTAGGAATAAAGTCGCTATATAATGACACACTGGGTTTCAGTCTTCATAACCTTCAGAAAAATGCATGCGAAAACAGGCTTAGCATTAAAACTTCTCTGTTATTCTATCAACTGTCTTAGTTTATACAAGAACAATTTTTAGTACTGTTTATATGTTACCCCAATATATTTGGCCTTGTCCAGATTTATTGCATTAACAGGTTGAGAGGTACATGCAAATAAATTGCTTTATAGAATTAGGCATAGCTAAACCTCTCAACTGTCCCCGAATTTGGCTCAAAATGTTGCTCTTCCCCTAATAATCCCTCCGCAAAATAGCAAATTTGGAAGAAAACATGGAGGGTTTACAATTAAGAAATAACTGTAATAATCAGAGTTATAGATTACTGTTATTTCAGAAATGCATGTAGATTCTTTTATTTTGTCAGCTGCTCAAGTTAGCAGTACTAATATTAAAAAACTGTCCCTTCTTTGACAAGTTCCCAGCTGTATTGTGCGGCTATTTTATATTTTTGCATCACATTTTTGCTCCATTTTTCATAAAATTGTGTTTTTTTTTCTGGCAAATTAGTGGTAAATCATTCAAGACTGAAGTTAGAAAATAATGAGACATTTGAGTTTCAGATTTCATACCCTTCAGAAAATTCATACTAATGCAAGACCTACTATTCTATTATCTTTCTAAGTTTATAAGAGCAATATTTAAAAATTGTCCTTATTTTTGGGCCTTTGTCCCACTTCTATGTATGGCTTTGTCCAGATTTCTTGCTCTGAGTTTGAGAGGTATAACAAATGTGTCAGGGCCATCACAGTCAGCCAGAGACATTTCAAATTGTGACATACTTGTTGCACCCCACTCCCCCATGTAGTGACTCTGGATGTGTCCAAGCAAGGCAAGGAGCAGTTATGCAGTGTAAATGTGCAGGGTATCCCCCCATCCAAGGTAGACACAAGTACTACAGCGGCTTTTCATCTGTTCTTGATTTTGCAGAATGGTCTGGTTTCTGTCATATTTTTGTACTGTTGATTTATGCTTATTATTCAAAGTGCCTGTTGCTCTGTGTTTTAAGTAGCAGTGCTTTAATGACCATCAGGTAAGCTTGTCTGAGATCATAATATGCAAGTAAGCTTTAATAAGCATACTGTTAAAGAATTGCCAACATTGAAAGCCTTTCTGTTGTTGCCATGCAGAGAATACTTAACTAGATAATGTATAAGCGTTTGGTATTGAAATGCATATGACAGTATTTGTAATAAAGGACAGGATTACATTACTTTAAGAAGCTCATTACACTTGTTGGAGACTTCCAGTGATCTCTGAGGGCTTTACCCGTAAACTAAACAGAATGCCATTCATGTGTGGTCCATAACCTGTACAGTAATCCTTTAAGCAATGTATCTTGAACTTGTTTCTTGTTTGCTTTTCATTTTTTACTTTGATCATGTTTTCCCCATGAAACAAGTAGGTAGTTGTCAGGCAGCAGGTGTTTTTTGGATAAGAAACATTTTTTACAAGTGAGGGCATCACAAAGATTGCTACTTTCAGCATGTTACTTGGTACTTTAATAAAGCTGAATATAAATTATAATTAGAACTGCAGTGCAAGGAGAAGTGGTTTGAGTTGAGTGCTGCTTGTTTTTCTTATACTTGATTTTGACTGGCATTCCAGTAATGTATTTAAAAAGTAATTTATTTTTTCATGCCTCACAATCTTTTTGTTTCCATCTAGATATTAAGTAAGCTGTCATGCAGCCAATGCATTGAAATATGTTTATTCTTTTATACTTCGTTTGTCTTGATTGGACTCTCATAATGAGGGTTTGGCACCCAGGGCAGCATATTTAATTAAAGATGTTAAGTTGTCAGTCTCGCCTTCATTCTTGCTGGATGGGTTCGGAGCCGATCCTCGGCTCCGACTCGGCCACTTACTAAAGCTCGAGAGCTAATTTTACTGGCTCGAGGCAACACTATATCCCATGATGCTAGGCAATAACTACCCAGATCTCGTTTGGCGCTTTCGCTTGCGAGGTGCGTTTTTACTGGCTCTTGGTAAGTTTTCAAATTTTCAGACTTTCAGTCAATCCCTTTTATCTTAGTTCCACTCCTTTATTGTTTTAACTTGTAATGGTTAATTTTAAACCTATTCCCCGTTAGTGGTTCCCCTTATCCCAGTTATATATCCCTTCCCCTAAGTTAGGCCTTAAGCCTGCCCCTTTCCTAATCTTGTCAGGGATTCTGTGTAGTGTTTGGGTGTGTTAGTATCCCTGTTTTATTTTTTATATTTGGATTGGGTGTCTGTGTGTGTTTTTTACTTTGGTGTTCCCTCGACACTGTTATGTCGAAGGACACAAAGGTCTCAGGCTTCAAGAAGTGTGACTCGTGCTGTCAGAAAATGTCTCTGACAGACGGTCACACTTCTTGTGTTTACTGCCAGGGACCTCTGCACCTGCAGGACTCTTGTTCTGTGTGCCACGCATTCAGCCCAAGAGTCCTGCAGGAGCGCAGAAACAAATTAATATTGAGGGGCTTGTTAAAACCCGAGAGCTCCCCAACTAAGTCGGCTCCGGGGAAGCCCTCGAAGCCAGCAAAGCCGTCGGCTCTGAGTTCCAAGCCGTCGGCCACTGGATCACCTTCTGTGACAAGATCGGCTCTGGCCGGAGCCGATCCTTCTGTGTCACAGCTTCCAGTATCAGCTCCACTCGGCGCCTATACCGCTGAATCTTTGCACTCACGGTCGGCTCCGGCTGGAGCCGACGTATCCTCGGCTCCTTCGGCTCCACCCACCAGAAAGAGGTCACGATCCCCTTTGTTGGAGTCTATCCATTCGGCTCCAAGATCACCCCTGCTCTCGGAGCGGAGCTATCAGAGCCGATCTTCTCGGTCGCCCAGGCTTTCGGACCACGACCTTGAGAGAGTGGTGAGTAGACTATTAATGTCTCAGGCATTGGCCCAAATGCTCCATAGCCCATCTCATCAGACGGTAGCTATTACACTTCCACCTATTATTCCTCCTTCGACTCTCCTACAGAGTTCGGAGCTGGAGCTCCTCGGAGCCGTGACTGTTGTGGCGTCGGAGCTGATACCTCCCCCTTCGGCTCCGTTGTTCTCTGCTCCGATCTCCTGCTTGATGTCTTCATTGGAGGGATCCGGGCGTCTGGTCTCTCTCGCCGGCTCTGAGGGGGCGATTGGCATTGGACCCTTGTCCGACCCCGTTCTCCCTCTCGGAGCATCGGCGCTGGTGAGCTCGGCCCCGACATCGGCCTCGGAGCCGTCCCTGCCGGTGCAGCCTGGGGTTCCTATCTCTTCGGAGCGGGAGCCCTCTGGCCTCTCTGATGGGGGAGCCTTCGAGGTGATGAGGAGTGTACTAGCCCCAGGGCATAGTCAACGGTCAGTTCCATCAGCTCCTCCCACTACAGTGCCTGCTGACGTCTCTTCCCACTCTCTTGCTCCCGGGCCCAGAGATCCAACGCCTCTGGTTTCCCCACTGGGAATATCTTCCTCTTCCGAGGCTTCTCCTGACCCATCAGGTGAGCCTCCGCGTAAGAGGACTTGTAAGAGGAAACATCTAGACTCCCCCGAGTCTATTACATCCGATACCGACTTGGATGAGTCGGAGGGATCCCAAAGGTCCCCCTCTGAGGATGTCTCTTTCTCAGACATCCTTGAAATCCTTAAGCAGAGGGGGAACTGGCTTCCCTTAATCCTTCCGAGGACGAGTCGGTTTACCTGGAGGCGTTTGGTTCTCGACCCTCCACCTCCTGGGTGTCTCCGCCTTTTGACCCCCTTATGGATGTGGTGGCTTGGAAGGCGTGGACAGCCCCAGATTCGGTGGAACCCACTCCTTGGAGGCCTTCTAAATTCATTACGGCCCCACCTGATAGGCAGTTTTTGACGAAAGGTGTCCCAGTTGATGCCATGGTGGTGGCTGCAGCCACCAAGAAGGAACTAGCTGATCCTTCAGTACCTATCCATCCTCCTAACAAGGATTCTAGGACTATGGATAGGTACGGTAAGCGGATGTTTTTTTCAGCGACCTTTGCCATGCGGTCGCTGAACTACTTGTGTCACTTCACCCGCCTTCAGAGAGATGTTCTCAAAGAGTTGGAAGAAGTTTTACAGGATCCGTCAGCTGCTGGGTCCCAGGATAAAATCAACTCACAGCTGGGAGCCCTAAACTCTATTGTTAACTCCTCCATGCGGCTCATTTCATATGCAGCCGATGGAGCGAGTAGGGCCGCAGGCACAGGAGTGGCATTAAGGCGTCACGCCTGGATGCGGCTTTGTAATTTTGCAGAACCCCTTCAAGGCATCCTTCACAAATTCTCCCTTTGATGGTTCGATCTTGTTCGGACCTCAAGTGAAAGACACCTTGACCAGATGTGAGCAAGATGGCAAGACTCTTTCTGCCATAGGAGTCCATTTCTCCACCCCTTCAAGACCTTACCCCAAGGGTCAGAAGGGTGGGAAGATGTGGTTCCGCAAATCTCAAGGAATCACGCCTGACGCACGAGGTCAGTTTACCCCCCAGAGGCAGAGGGGGTAACAACAACAGATGCCGCCCTAGGGGCAGAGGGGGTCCGCAGAATCAGGGTAGCAGGGAGCCTCTCTCTGACAAACCCTTCCAGCATCCCTGAGATGTTGCCCGACTGTCCACCTTCGGAGGCAGTCGGGGGAAGATTGTCGCTGTACCCAAAAGCCTGGCTTTCCCTTACTCAAGACAAATGGGTACAGTCGATCATATCCGAGGGTTACAAAATTCCCTTTATCCAAACCCCAATTCAGCAACAGGGAACCCTTCCAGACATTCCACTGGTCTAAGGGAACTAGCAGTACCAGAGATATCAAAACTGCTAGCAAAAAGAGCCATCCAGCCAGTCCCAGCAGACCAACTAGGATCCGGAATCTACTCAAGGTTCTTTTTAGTACCGAAAAAGACAAGAGACTGGAGACCAATATTAGATCTCAGCAAACTAAACAAGTTTGTAAAGAGAACAAGATTCCGGATGGCCACGCTACAGTCCATTCTACCCTTTCTGGGCAAGGACAATTGGATGTGCTCAGTGGACTTTCAGGATGCGTACTATCACATCAGAATTCACAGGAGCTCCAGAAGGTTTCTCTGCTTTCGGCTGGGGGCCAGTCACTACCAGTTCAGAGCCCTGCCCTTTGGTCTCACTACAGCCCCCAGAGTGTTCACCAAATGTATGGCAGCAGTTACGGCTCACCTGAGACGTCAAGGATTCCAGGTGTTTCCATATCTAGACGACTGGCTCCTCACTGCCACCACCAGGCATCAACTTCTCCAAGCCAGAGATTACACCATTCACATTTGCAGAGAGCTAGGAATTTCTATAAATTTCGAAAAATCTGCCTTGTCGCCTTGTCAATCTGTTACCTTTATAGGCACCAATTTGGACACACTACAACTTTCAGCAAAGTTAACAGATCAAAGGATCTTAGATATTCAAAACCACATCCATGTTCTTCTTCAGAGCGACAAAATTCAGGCCAGGTATGTCCTGAAAGTGTTGGGTCTTATGGCGGCCGCCATAACACTTCTTCCCCTTGCCCGCTTTTACATGCGTCTCCTACAGTGGATGCTTTTCGCCCAATGGTCTTTTCAATGACTCCCTATGCATCACAAGATCATGATAACTCCAGCTTGCAAAAGGCATCTGTCCTGGTGGATATTGTCCCCTCAAGTCCATCATGGCAGACCCTTTGTTCCTCCCGCCCCGGTCGCCACGGTTACATCGGACGCCTCCCTGATCGGGTGGGGGGGCATTTTCAGGGCAGGATGGTCCATGGCACTTGGCAACTTTTCGAATGCCACCTGCATATAAATGTCCTGGAGATGAGAGCAGTGGTTTTAACATTGCAAGCCCTCCACGACTCTCTTCCCCTGGGGACTGTTGCTATCTAAACGGACAGTATGTCCGTAGTGTGGTATATCAACAAGCAGGGCGGAACCAAGTCCTATCCCCTGTGTCGAGAGGCACTCAGACTTTGGCCGTGGGCAATCTCTTCTCAGTGGTTTCTGATATCAACGCATATCCCCGGGAAGTCCAACATCATAGCGGACAGGTTGAGCAGAGCTATTCTCATGCCTCATGAGTGGTCTCTCAATCTGTGACGGAAGAGGTTTTTCAGAAGTGGGGCCTTCCTTGCTGCGATCTTTTTGCTACGCCTCAAAACAGCAAATGCCCCGACTTCTTCACCCTCTTCCCCCTTCCAGGCCATCCCCCCAGAGACGCTCTTGTCCAAGATTGGCCCCGGGGACTTCTCTGTGCCTTTCCACCCTTTCCTCTAATACCACAACTAATTCAGAAAGCAACCGCCTTGAGAGCCAAGATGATTCTCATTGCCCCCGACAGATATGGTTTCTGTTCCTGCATCGTTATCTTTTTGTACAGCCCTGGCATCTGGACCCAGTTCCAGATCTTCTGACCCACCAGTCGGGGCAGCTGCACCAATCCATACCTTCTCTCAACCTCACTGCTTGGTTGCTCCACTTCCGTCCCTAGCCAGGCTTCCTATGATTTCTAATCCAGTCCAGGATATCATAGTAGCTTCCCTTAAATCTTCCACCAGAAGGATTTACACTAGTAAATGGCAACGTTTCTCCTTCTGGGCAAAAGCTAGGAATATAGATCTCTTTACTGCTCCAATTCATTCGGTCTTGGACTTCCTAGCTGAAATTTTTCACTCAGGATCTTCTTCCTCCACAGTAAAAGTTCAGTTGGCAGCCATTTCAAATTTTCATATAGGCTTGTCGGACCGCAACATCATGTCCCATAAGATTTGCAAGGCATTCCTTAGAGGTGTATTTTTACTTAAGTCTCCGATCAGAGACCCTCCACCACAGTGGGTTCTAAATTTACTCTTAACATCCTTGATTCTTCCCCCCTTTGAACCTGCGGCTTCCTGTTCATTGAAATTTCTTTCCTGGAAGACACTCTTCCTAGTCTCCATTACTTCTGCTAGGAGAGTATCTGAGCTTCATGCCCTCTGCATTCGTCCTCCCTACTTAATCTTCCACAGAGACAGAGTTTCTCTAAGGACTAATCCGTCATTCTTACCCAAGGTGGCGTCGCAGACAAGCTTAAATCAATCTATTGATCTCCCAGTTTTTTTCCCAAATTATACTAATAGAGTGGAGCAAAAACTACATTATATGGATGTGCATCGCCAGCTCCGATATTATTTGGACAGAACCAAACAAATCAGGAAATCTGATCAACTGTTTTTATCGTATGCAGAGAACAGGAAAGGCATTCCGGTATCTAAGGTAACCTACGTATCTACGTGGCTGTCTTCTGTGATTACATATATTTATCAACTCAGAGGTAGAGAGCTGACTTCTAGGCCAAATGCCCATTCAACTAGAGCACTAGCTACATCTACAGCTTTTCAAGCTAGGCTACCAATAGACACTATTTGTGCAGCAGCCACATGGGCCTCTCCTCATACCTTTGTTTCGCATTACAAATTGGACTTGGCCTCCAGAAACAGGGCAAATTTTGGTTCCACCGTATAAAGGGGGAGGTTGACATAATGGTTAAGGTGTTCACCTTACAGACACAAGGTGCAAGGTTTGATTCTCACTTGGGGTAACTGTCTAAGCTTATAATGGCCCACAAGGGCAGTTAGCCTAGCACTAAACTATGAACCTATGAACCTAAGAGTCTGTTCCATTGAGCCACCCAGGATAAAGGTGCTAGGGACGCGGTCCCATCCAGCAAGAATGAAGGTGAGATTGACAACTTAACATTGAGAAGTTATGTACCTACCATAACGTTCCATGTTAGTTGTCTTCTCTCGCCTTCTTTCTTGCATCCCGCTCACCATCCCCCTAGCCTGGACAGACTGAGAAGATTGTTCCTCTTCCTTGAAGAGTCCTGATCTAGCATTTCCAGCCAAATAGCTTACTAGTGTCACTAGATTAAGTTGGTTTCTTTGGCGGGATTATTCCGTTTTTCCTCCTCCTCTCCAGTTGGAGGACTATATTGCATAATTTTTCTTTAGCTACCAAACGAGATCTGGGTAGTTATTGCCTAGCATCATGGGATATAGGGTTGCCTCGAGCCGGTAAAATTAGCTCTTGAGCTTTAGTAAGTGGCCGAGTCGGAGCCGAGGATCGGCTCTGAACCCATCCAGCAAGAAAGAAGGCGAGAAAAGACAACTAACATGGAATGTTATGGTAGGTACATAACTTCTCATTAGTTTTTGTGGTTTTGAGCATAGCTCCTCCCCTTTCTAGTTGGCCGCACCCTTTCCCATTGACCCCACCCATTCAGCTATCTTCTGCAGTCCCCCTTTGATTTGAAGTCACCAGCCGCCACTGCTGAGCCCTCAATCAGCAGTTCCCAACTTAAATGGATGTAAGCTACCTGTTCTGCCACTACAGTGCAAACCACAAACCTTCTTAATGTAAAACAACTGGTCTGAAGCCCAAGTGCTTAAACTAAAAGGCTTAGAATGAGTTACACCAAGCAGTAATAAATACAACTGAGTACTTTTAAGATGACGCAAAAGCAAAATAAAGTAGGAAGAAACACAAATACAGTAAAAGCAGATTTTTTTTTTTTTTGTATGATCAAAATTTGATCAATCAAATGGTCAAACAAATCAGGTTGGGTGGGTTTTGTGAAAGGTTACTTACGAGTTTAAGTACTATTTTAGAATGTGTTGGGTATAATGTCCATGTTTTGTAACATGGATGATAGGTAGGTTTTTGAAGGGTCATTTGGAAAAGATAGCATTGTAGAAGACAGTTAGAGCTTCAAGTCTTAATAAATTGTGTCTTTACCAGAAAGCTGCTGTTGCTAGGCATTACAGTTAAGTGTACTTTTTTTTGAGAGTTTGTAACTTAAACTATGGTAATAGTTAAATGTTTAAAGCAAAACAGCTATGAGTGTGATATCCATGAGTGTGGCTTAAGCTGTCTATAATAGCATTAGTCTTTTGAGAATACATCTGAAAGCCTTGAATGATGCATATCTCAGTTTGGGGCTTTCTTTTCACTGTAATACACTTGTTTTAGCATTCCCCTGGTTCTTCTCGTAAGCCAGTTGATTTATTTCCATAATTTTTTAGGATTGTGAAGTGTGGATGTTTACCTTTTCACTTCTGTGAGAAGAGTTGACATGATTATTCCTCTGTAGACTTTACTGTAGTATCCTTGCAAAAATATTCTTTCTTTAGCAATATGAAGATTGTAAATTGAAGTAACAGTGGGGGAGTCCACAAATTTGAGTAGTTTTATTTTGACAACCGACCAGAAAGTCTACTTAAGGTAACAATACAAGTGAAGTTAGAAACCTGTCAGTTCCATGTTCTGTCATGAAAAGAAGGGTTTCTGTATTTATTTAGGTTCAAGTAATCATTGAAAAATTGCAGCTTACCTGGTAAAATGTTGAGTTTGTAATGTCTGTCAAACTGTGTACTAGCCTTAGATTTTTAATAAAAACACAAAAGTTGCTTTTATCATTTTATCAATTTAACACACACAACTACTGTTTTAGCTTTTTTTGTTTGCATCCTGTGTACTCTGGATATTACCATTAGTTTAACTCCACACTTAACTGCATTTTATATGCTTATATTGTTTCACAGTTAATATTTCTAATTTTTCCTTTTTTATATCTTACCTTGAGCTTCAGAGGTGTTCTGACGGTCAACATTTTCTGCAACTCCCTTCTCTTCTGACCCACAAATCTGGCAGGCCTTTCTAGAGTGGGACTGCTCATGGGGAGGAAAACGTCACATTCAGTTGATGGGCTGGACAACTGTGGTAATCTTGGTGTGGTATCATCCTATGCAGCTACTGATATTGCTATATGCTAGGCCTAGAACCCTTATCTTTCAACCAGATGATGCTTTGCCTGTTATGCTGAGATGCGGATGAGTGCCCACTTCTGTGTACCAGTGATGTTTGGCTGGGTTGGTACTTCAGAGTCCTTGTAAATATGTGAAGCACACTTCCAGGTCTTCATGCAGAGGATGTTTCTGTTGTGTATGTTTGCTACCCCCTCCCCCCATGGTTGAGCTGGCATTGGCTGTTCAGTCTCATCTCTCCCCAGCTAACTCTTCTAGTTCTAGGCTACTAATTGACCCTGGGTTATACAAGCACCAGTCAAGCTTTATCCCGATGTGCCACACAATCATCTTTTCTGCTGATAGTTATGTTGCAGTATAAGCTAGTCTTTGAATGTAGCCACCATGTAACTATAAGATGTGTGCAAAGAAGCTTGTAACAATGTTAAACGTGCACAACTTGTTTAATACTAGTTATGTTTTTTGTATTTTAGACTTTTCTTTGAATATAACTATTTATTTTGCTATCAGCTGTTTTATACACTTTAGATATTTCTAAGAAAACGAATAATACAATACTAAAAAATAGTTGTAATGTTAAATATTCACAGTTTATTTAATGCTAGTTATTTTTTGTCGGTTGTATTGTAAACTTATTTTTGAATGTGCCAGTTTGCTTTTAGGTGTTATGTACACTTTAGATACTGCATACTGCTGCTAATTGCTGTAGCAAATAAATGCTAAAAGAAGTACATAACGGTCTTAACCTTGTACATTTTAATTAATACTAGTTATTTAGTTGTATCCTGTAACTAATATCCCATTCCCTGAAAGTTCATTGCTGTTGGTCAAAAGACTATACAAATTTGTGTAGTAAAAACTTCAGTAAATCAGCAAGGATAGCCAAGCACAGAAACACAGCAGAAGACCAACACTTCAGTAGAAATAAAGCTTTTAATACACAGTGAGCACTTTCACAATCAAACTGATCGCTTCATCACACCATAAAACACTAAAAACAAGTTAGCTTAATAAAGGAAGCCGCTGTGAAAGCCAACCAATCTGATAGGCTTTCTAACTGGATCGAAATTAACAGCATAGCTAAAACACATTACAATACACAATTTCATACTTCCTGCTGACAGAAATGAATACATAATACATTACACATTCAAATAGCTCTGCAATCTAATAAAAATATATGTATAAAAATAAAAAAAAATAACATTAATATTTCTAGACTAAAAACATAAAATAAAAAAAACAGCCCTTAAGGATAGGAAACTTAAATAACAATGTTAAGTAGATTTTATGTTTTTAGTCTAGAAATATTTACTTTTGCTTGGATTTGCTTTTGGAGGGACAAAATATTGTCTCCACTCCCCTAAAGAAGGTTTTCAGTTCTGATTTTTAGGTATGCATGAGAATGTAGAAGACGTACTTAATTTAAAGAATTTTGAGGGGTCACAGAATGTGATAATGATCAGTTTTCATTATTTTGAAAACGTAAGCAGATAGGTTGTGATATTAGTGAATTCTGCATCCAGCAGTGTCCCAAATGTGAGAGGAGTAGTGTGATGGGATGCTGCCCTGATTCTTTGCACTGGACTGTGAATCACGTCAGAAGGTATTTTCCTTTTCTAACCCGTTATGTCATTTTCATACAAGCTAATATAAGCGGTCACTTGAATATAACTCTCAAACTGACGTATTTTCCCAGCTGGAGGCTCTACCTCTCGCCATGGTCCAGTAAAGAGTAAAGCATGAGCACAATAAAATGCTGAGGGTAAAACTGTTAATATAACTATTTTTAAATCTGCATTTATTTATTAACTTGTGTTATTTTCATAAGGAGATGTGGATTGATTAATCGCATTTCTCACACGTGACCCTTTTAGGTACAGCTGAGAGAGTAATGACAGCATAATGCTATACTGACAAGAATGTTTAACTTGCAGGACATATGTACTGTACAGCATCAGTACATGAACTAAATCATAAGCATTCTGCTTTCTTATCTGAAATGTGCATGGAAATGGGAGAGTGTAGAAATATGATGGGCAGGATTCAGGAAGGCTTACACAGAGCACATTGCTCCCCTTGAGGAAACAGAGAGGAAAAAGGAAACAACCAGATTACAGGGAAGCTGCCAGAGGATACTGCTGGAGTTAATTGGTGGAAACAATTGGAAGCAGGCAATTACACAGGCAGACTAGAAGCCCAACCCAGCACTTAAAACACTGCAAACAGCAGTGCAGGGTGTTTCTCACAAGAGATACTGCAGAGATACTGTAAGCCTCCGTGTAAGCCTCCCAATCCAGGAACAGCCCAAACCTCCGTGTAAGAGACAGCTAAAACGTCTCTTACACAGACTGGGCGTGGAAATGCTCAATACCTCATTTGCAACTGAAAGATATGCAAATGAGGTATCTGAGCGATCCAGGAAGCCCAAAGCAGTCCGTGTAACGGACGTTTTAGCTGCAGAAATGTACTCAGTTGACAACTGAGTACATTTCTGCAAAATTGACAACGGAGCTATGTCAGCTCCAAATAAAGGGTGCATATGTTTCATCTAGCATGCCAATGGCCAAATATGTGGCCATTGGCATTAAAAAGTGTTGTAAAATTATTTAAACTAACTTTTTTTTTTTCGTGGGATTTTGATGTTTAACTGCAGCGCACACCCGCGCAAACGGGGTGCGCTGCCTAAAAGTGAAAACCGAAGCGTATAAGCCCACAATTGTGGGATTTATGTATTACATGGAATGACAATGCAGGGACTAGCAGACCAAAACCAATATGGCCTCCGTGTAGTGGTTGTCAAGGGGGGGAAGCTCCGTGTAAGACATGTAACTAAGCATTACTAGGCAATCCTATATAAATGAGGGTTACAATACTGAATCACACTGCCACATAGGTAATGAGCACTTTCTGAGTAGTATAAGAGTTATAGAAGGGGGAGGAATAGAGTAAGAGTTAGGTGACATCCCGGGGGAATGATAGAAATAAATGCATCACACTGGAGGGCAGTGTAACATGACAGATGACAGACAGACATCAGGGAGAGAGGTGTGTCCCAATAGAACACTAGGAAAGTCAAGAAATAGAGGGTGCACACTATCCCTACACTCAAACTTTCTTGATATACGTGCATGCGCGCGTGTAAGGCAGGTTCAACATGTGGGAGCGTGTTGCAAACTGTTTACAACGGTTTGCGCGGGCGTGCACGTGTGGAAGACAATGTAAACAGCAGGAAGCCTGTTGCCTGATGTATAAGGCTGTGTGCGCGCGTTTTACCATGAATCAGCCCAGTTCAAACCGTGTAAGGATGTGTGCGCGCGTTTAAGTCACTGTGAGCGTGCTTATGCTGGTGTGCACATTGCTCCCCTTGAGGAAACAGAGAGGAAAAAGGAAACAACCAGATTACAGGGAAGCTGCCAGAGGATACTGCTGGAGTTAATTGGTGGAAACAATTGGAAGCAGGCAATTACACAGGCAGACTAGAAGCCCAACCCAGCACTTAAAACACTGCAAACAGCAGTGCAGGGTGTTTCTCACAAGAGATACTGCAAGAAAGGAGTAAGCTATCAGAATTGAAAACTGAAAAAAGCTGAACTCAGAGCAGAAATGCTAGGGGCTGCCATAGCTGTTATAATCAGGCATAGGCGAATTGCTGAGGGTGGGGACAATGCAGATGCTGACAGACAACCCAGAGTGAGGAGAAGGAGAGTATACAGGCCCAGGGTCACCTACCATGGGTTACATGAGCTGGAGATAGTAGAGCGCTACAGAGTGGACAGAGACCTTCTGCAGCAAATTGTTGAGCTGTGCAGGCCATGTCTCACACACAGAACCAACAGAGGGGAACCCATCCCAGTGGAAACCAAGGTATGTGTTGGCCTAAGAATACTAGCAACAGGTACCTTCCAGAGACCAACTGGTGATATGATGGGGATATCACAGGCATCAGCCTACAGGGTACTGCACCAGTTCCTGGATGCCATGTCAGCACATGTCGGTGATCATGTATATTTCCCCAATGCCCGTGAGGTATTGGCCAGCAATATGCGTCTCTTCCAGCAAATAGCGGGATACCCTGAGGTACTGGGTGCAATAGACTGCATGCACATACGCATCAAAGCACCAGCCGGTGAGTGGGGTAGAGCCTATATTAACCTCAAGGGATTCCCCTCCATCAACTGCCAGGTCGTGTGTGATGCCCAGGGCTTAATAATGAATGTGTGTGCTGGCTGCCCTGGGAGCTACCACGATTCCCATATCTGGCATCTGACGCAGCTGTACCAATCATTTGTCAGTGGGGACTTCCCACACGGACACCTAGTGGGGGATGCAGGTTATGCCCTTGAGCCGTGGCTGATGGCACCCATCAGAAATGCACACACACCTGAACAGGAACACCATAATGAGGCACACGCACAAACACGTAATGTCATAGAGCGTGTGTTTGGGCTGCTCAAGTCACGGTTCCGGTGTCTGGACACATCTGGTGGAGCCTTGCAGTACACACCAACTACATGTACCCAAATGATCATGATATGTGCTATGCTACATAATATGATCCTGCGGAAACAGCTGCAGCAGGACCAGCATAGGGCTGGGCCAAACATACTCCTACCATTGCCAAGGCCACCACAGGCAGAGGGTGACTCGGAGGAGGAACAACCTGACCTTGCCCCAGTAGGCAGAAGGAGGCGTGCCCAGTATGCCCTGGCCTTGGCAAAGAGGCAACGCATAGCACATACACTGGCTCAGTAGGAACACTGGGACTGATATCCCCTCCGACTCACTCATATAGTAACAGGGATGCCTAACCTGACACAACCTGCTTCCAAACATGTACAGGGAGTGTAGTATGTGCATCCGACAGAGGCAGCCCTGCAGCACCACCTGAGGCATGAATGCCATGTGTTAAGTAATGTAACACCATGTACCATATGCACACCTGAGGACCCTGACTAACATCCACCCTCACCAATCATAAACCATAAAAACACAAACCTACCTTCATAGGTACCACAAGGGATAGGAACCTAGATGTAATGCTACCTAATGCCAGAAGTATAAACAGCAAGATGCATGCAGTGTAAACACACACACAGTATAGAGAATGTAGATATCAGTGCTGTAATAGAAAACTGGGTCAAAGCCCACATCAGCACCCTAACACTACCAGGTCACACCTCATACAGTGATGTACAGCTGCAAAAACATGGAACAAGCTACAAAATGTCATAGATAACCACACCCCCATGTTGGTACCACAACAAGAAGCAACATGGATTAGCCATGGTCAAATACCAATGGCTAAAACTGCCTACTACTATATAGCTTGCTGCAGACCACTGTCCTAATAGCAGGAACCGCATCAGACCTATGTTCATAGGTTCATACTAGGCTATCTGTCCTAGGGCATTTATAAGCCTAGCCCAGAGTTTTGTGGCTTCCACCACCCCTTTAGTTTGAAGGATAATATGCCCATTATTTTGCTGTGCCTCTGTCAAGCAGTGACACTGAGGTTATCCCTGGGGTATAACTGCGATCTCCCATCCATTGGTCAAGATTTCTCTTGAACAAAGCCAGCGAGGTGCTCTGCCCCACATGTACCGGGATGTTGTTCCACAGCATAGGGAGTCTCTGGGTGATGAATCTGTCCCTCCAGCACGTCCTATTAATAGCCGTGTTGAGGTTTAAGTCCCTTGCCCTTGTAGTTCTGATGGATTTAGAGGTTATGAGGTGAAGGATGTTCATTAATTCCGGGTTGGACATGGCCTTGTATGTCAGGCACAGGTCACCTCTGAGCAGACGGTAAGCGACTGAATAGAGCTGGAGTTCCTTCAGTCGGGCAGCATAAGACATATTTTTGAGACCCTTTATCCTTCTGGTGAGGAATATTTGGGGCCTTTCCAATTGCTGCAGGTGTCGGGTCAGATACATTCCGAATGGGGCATTCTACTCAATCATTGGTCTGATAAGTACAGGGGAACAATGACCCCCCTTGATCTAGATGTGAATCCCTGCATGATCAGGTGGGCAATGTAGAAGGTCTTCCTAACTACTTTGGCAACGTGAGTGTCAAACGAAAGGTTACTGTCAACCTGGGTGCCCAGATCCCTGATAACCTCTTCTGTGCTTAGAGGATTGCCACCTATATGGTAACTAGGGGTAACCTTGTTTTTCCTGAAGGGTATGACTATGCATTGTTTAGCGTTTAACTTTAGGCCATGGCTCTGGCACCAGTTATCCATTTCTATGAGACCCTTCTGAAGGATGTCTGTGTCAGATGGGTTTTCAATTATGGTTCCCAGTTTGCAGTCATCTGCAAACTTTGTCAGCCATAATCCTCCTGTGTCTGCTTGTACTTCTGAAAAGTAGATGCCGAACAAAAGTGGGCCCAGGACTGAGCCCTGTGGGACACCACTTGTGACAGGCTTGGAGTGTGACATGGTGCCAGCAACTCTGACCCTGTGGGTTCTGTCACTTAGCCAGTTTGCAACCCATCTTGTGACGTATGGGTTTACATTTAAGCTGGTGAGTTTTTCAATGATACCCGAGTGGGGTATTGTGTCGAAAGCCTTTGCCAGGTCAAGGTAGGCTGTGTGGACTGCCTTGCCCTCGTCAAGTGGCCTTGGTGACTGTTTCGAAAAAGTCAACCAAGTTTAAAAGGCATGATCTGCCCTTGACAAAGCCAAACTGGGTTGGATCCAAAGTCTGCAAGTCCTCTATGTCTTCATTTATGAGTTCCATTATGATCCTCTCCATAGCTTTGCAGACCAGGCTTGTCAAGCTGATGGGACGGTAGTTTCCGGGGTCGGTGGAGGCACCTCCTTTGTGAAGTGGGACCACCGTTGCCATACGCCACTCCTTGGGTACGTATCCTGAGGTGAGGCAGCTGCCCTAACTGCGGGTTTAATTCCTCATTGAGTTCGTGGAGCACACAACCGGGGACACCATCTGGTCCCATGGATGCTGTGTTCTTCGCCTTGGATAGAGCAGTTCTCACCTGAGCATTTGAGATGTTTGGGGGGCTACAATCCTCTGGTATAGATATCTCTCCTTTGGGGGGGGGGGAATCTGCACTGAACCTGTCAGCCAGTATGTTGGCAATGTCTGTAGGTTCAGTGATTTTTACATCATTTTGAACTAATTCTGAGCATATCTGGGAGTTTCCTCCCAGGTTTCTAACATAGCTAAAAAAGGCCTTATGATTGTCTTTTGAGTCCTTAGCGATTCTTCTCTCAAAATTTGCCTTGGATGATTTTATGAGAGATCTCAGTTTTGTACTTATAATGAGCAGGGGTGTCTTCCCTTCTACAGATTTTGCTCTATCTTGTAGTAGCTCCTTCCTTTTGTTGTAGAGCTTGTTTATGGCTGGGGTCCACCAGACTGGACGCTTGCCTTTGGTACAAAGAGTCTTTGTTTTGTTTGGGATTGCCTGATCCATGCAGTCCTGGAGGTGCTGGTAGAAGGCATTTGTAAGTGATTCAGCGGCTTGGGTAATGGTTTCCGCTGGCTTGGGGGCCTTGAAAGAGACCACACCAGTCTTTAGAAGTGTGAAGTCGGCTTTTGAGAAGTTCTTTATTGTGGTCTTTTTTATCTGGGGTGGGGGCGGGATGTGGACTTCCAGTGAGATTAGTTTATGATCTGATCTCACCAATGATGGGTATACTTCTGGTGTTGAACATTGTGACCCCATGTTCGTGATGATGAGATCTAGTATGTTGTCTCCTCTTGTGGGGATGGTGACTAGTTGTTCCATGGCATTTGAGTTTATGAACTCTAGGAACCTTTGGGTTAGAGTGTTGGGGCTTGAGTAGTGATCCCAGTCTATATTTGGATAGTTGAAATCACCCAGTAAGATGGTGTGTGGAGATACATTTATCCCCTCCAGTGTTTTCAGGAAAGCTGTGCGATCTTCCTGAGTTTGAGAGGGTGGCCTGTAACATGCTACAAACTGCAGAGCAGTCTTGCCTATGGTTAATTGCACCTGGATGGTCTCCGATGCATCGTGCGTTGCCACCAACCTTGAGGTGAGGGTGTCCTCGATGAATATGGACACCCACCCTCCTTTCTTGGTGTTGTCCGGATTTTGGGGCCGGAACGCATGATATGAGATAACACCTGATAGTGCCGGTGTGCTGTCAGGAGCCTTGAACCAGGTTTCAGTCGCAGCACAGACATCGATGTTCTCCATACTGAGAAGGGCTTCGAAAAGTGCATCTTGAGGTTGAGACTTCTGGCATTGAGCAGCATTACCCTTAGTTGTTTTCCTTTTTTGTGTTCTAGGGTGGTAGGTTTAGAATCTGAGCCTTGCCTAAAAAAGGCACAATGGGGGTGGGAAGAGCCTTAGCCAAAATCCGGAAGCCCAGGGGTGACAGGTGCAAGCCGTCCCTTGCAAATCAGCGTGGCTTGTCCAGCATGTCATCCCAGGCAGACAGACATTGGATCCCCTTTGACTGACACCATAGTTTAAGCCAATTATTACAGCTGATCATCTTGTCTCTGTATTGTGGCATCATTCTTGGTGAAGGTAGGATACTGCTCAAGGTCAGGGTCATACCTGCCTGGGCTACATAATCAGAGGGCTCCTCTGTCTCTTTTCATGTAGTCCAGGGAGGTACGTCTCAGGTCGTTCACACCAGCATGGACAATGACTGAGTCATACTTGTACTTGCAGTTGAGTGACCTGAGTGCTTGCATTATGTGGTGGATTCCAGCGCCCGATAGGCAGCTTACTGTGACCTTCTCCTTACTCAATCTGTTGAGCGGGACGTCAGTGTGTCTGACTATGGAGTCACCTATGACGAGTGTGTCTGGCATTGTGTTTGGCCTTAAGGGCTGTGACTGTTTGGCACACTGACTCTGTGGTCTATGTGTTGCATGTGCTGTGTCCTGTGGAGGCAGTTGTTTGGGTGTCTGCTTTGGTGGCCTCTGCTGTTTTGGTAGATTTCTGATCAGAGCCTCCGAGTATGTCTTTGTGTGTTTATGTGTATGATTTGAAGTTGTGATAGTGCTATGTGAGACTGGGTTTGTGGTGTGTGTGGTTACCTTCTCCTCCTCTCTGGTCTTGCCAGTCCTATGTCGAGAGAGCTCAGCCTCCAATTTGGTTATATAGTTGCATCTCTCGCATGTATTTGTGTTTTGTGGGGGAAGGAGAGGGTTGTCTGTGTACATGAGGCAATTGTAACATTGCCTCAGTATTCCCAGGTTCACCGGCTGAGCAGGAGAGGACACTAGCAACTGATCCCTTGACATGCTAGAAGGAATAGACAAAAAATGTTGGAATACAGGAAGATATCAAGCCCCCCAAACAACATTATATTGCTTGACTGACGATACCTACACATACACCATAGTTTCATAGTTTACTACTAGGCTATCTGCCCTAGTGCATTTATAAGCCTAGCCATAGTGATGTGGCTATTGCCACCCCTTGTAGTGGTAATAAGTGTACAGAATAGATTCTGAATATTGTGCCTCTGACTTAGTAGTGACACATTATGACCCCCTTACGTAATCGAATAACTTGACTGTGCCTCTGTCTAGTAGTGACACAGGGAGGACCCCTGGGGTAAACCTACAATCTCACATCCAGTTGTCCAGATTTCTCTTGAAGAGAGTCAGTGAGGGACTCTGTCTAACATGAACTGGGATACTCTGCTAGAGTGTGAGAAGCCTCTGAGTTATGACTCTGTCCCTCCAGCATGTCCTATACATGTATGTGCTGAGGTTCATATCTTTAGCTCTCATGGTTCTGGTGGATTTGGACTGCTTGCAGTGGAGCATGTCCACCAAATCCTGATTGGACATGGTCTTGTATGTCAGGCATAGGTCACCTGTAAGTATGCAGTATGCTACTGAATAAAGCTGGATTTCCTTTAGTCTGGAAGCATATGACATGTGTTGTAGACCCCTGATCTTCTTGGTAAGGTACTTTTGGGGTCTGTCCAGCTGTTGCAAGTGCTGGGTGAGGTACATACCAAATGGGGCTTTGTATTCAATCATGGGCCTGATAAGGGAGAAGTATAGTGGTACAATGACCTCCTTTGATCTGGATGGAAAGCCCTTCATGATAAGGTGGGCAAGATAGAAAGTCTAACCACTTTGGCAACATGGGTGTCAAACGAGACGTCACTATCTACATGTGTCCCCAGGTGTCTGATTTGTTTTCTGTGCTCAGTGGGTTGCTGTCTATGTACTGATTTGTGGGTACTTTGTTCCTCCCAAAGGGGATGACTACACATCAGTTGCATTCAGTTTCAGGCCATGATTCCGGCATCAGCTATCTGTCTTTGTGACGGCATTCTGTAGGATGTGTGCGCCGGCTGATGTATTCACTATGGTGCCTAGGTTGCAGTCATCTGCAAACTTTGTCAGCCACATCCCTCCTATGTTTGCTTTCACATCTGAAAAGTAAATGCCAAATAAGAGGGGTCCCAGGACAGATCCCTGTGGGACACCACTTGTGACTGGCTTTGAATCTGACAAGGCACCTGCAATGTCGACTTTATGGGTCCTGTTTCTTAGCCATTTTGCAACCTATCCTGTGACATATGGTGTTATATTTCAGCTGTTGAGCTTGTCTATGATGCCTGAGTGGGGTATTGTGTCAAAGGCCTTAGCCAAGCGCAGGTAGGCTGTGTGGACCGCGTAGCCCCATCAATGGCCCTACTGACAGTTTCAAAATAGTCAACTAGGTGCAAAAGGCAGGATCTGCCCTGTACAAAGCTGAACTGGGTGGGATCAAGGGTCTGTAGGTCACCAATGTCTCTGTTTAAGAGCTCCATAATGACTCTTCCCATAGCTTTGCAGACAAGGCCGGTTAAGCTTGTGTGGTGGTAGTTGCCAGGGTGTGTGGAGGCATCTCCTTTGTGGAGTGGGACCACTGTAGCTGTACGCCAGTGTTCAGGTACATATCCTGTAGCAAGGCTAAGGTTAAATAGCATTTGTATATATGGGTTTAGCTCCTTCTGGAGTTCACATAGCATGCAACTGAGGATACCATCAGGTCCCATTGATGCTGTGTACTTGTCTTTGCTGAGTGCGGCTCTCACATGGACATCCGAGATGACAGTGAGGTTACATTCAGCTGTTATAACTATCTTCTTTTGGTGATGAGGGAGGGGGAAAATTGCACTGAACCTGTCTGCCAGAATGTTGCCAATATCTGTCAGGTCACTGAAATATATGTTGTGTACCAACTCTGAGCATATCTGAGGGTTCCCACCCAGGTTTCTGACATAACTGAAAAAGGCAGTGTGGTTATCTTCATTGTCTTCGGTGATTTATGTCTCCAAGTTGACCTTGGATGTCTTTATGAGAGAATGTAGCTTTTTACTAGTGCTGATCACAGCTGCCTTCCCTTTAGGAGATATAGCTCTGTCTTGCATTAGTATCCTTCATCTGTTATACAGTTTGTTTATGGCTGGGGCCCACCAGACAGGCCACTTTCCCTTGGTGGAGAGGGTCTTGTTTTTATTTGTGATTGCATGGTCCATGCATTCTCGGAGATGTCCGTAGAAAGCGTCTGTGAAGGAGTCACCAATGTGTGTTGTGGTTTCCACTGGCCCAGTGGGCTTAACGGATACCATCTCAGTCCAAAGAAGTGTGAAGTCAGCTTTTGAGATGTTTGTCACTATACTCTTTGTATTATACTAGCACTGACACAAGTGTAGACAATTTCCCAGAATCCATCAGACAAAATGGACATGCAAAATGTAACACTTCCACAAGAGGGGTAAGCATACTGGATGTGATAATCAGAAATATGTGTACTGGATGTCAAGATGAGAAGTGTATCCCTCACTGGTAAGACCAGACCATAGAGTAATCACACTGTAGTTACACATCCCTACCCCAGTCCCTGGCCAAATTACCACAGTGAAACACATGTATAAAGCATAGCTTGCACCCCTACAAACCAATGTGGAATCCATGAAAAGCCCTGTGCAGGTCCAGAATATGGGACACACTGCAGAACATGTTATACAGGCATACCATGAACACAGCCAAGAGTGCTTGGAGTCTGCAATCACAAACAACAAGACACAATGCCATACACCCAGGCATCTGGCATGCTGGACTCCAGCAATTACTAAACCATTGAAGAGAATGAGGAAGCTACCACATGATAGATCTAACATGAAAGTGAAGTAATCGGTGATCACTAGTATGGCAATAAAATGTGTCCACACATACAATCCACTAAGGCCAGGCAAAACAAGTAGAATCTGTGAATCCAGTGGCAATGTGACACCTGTCCCAGGTACACACACAACAACTCACCCCAATAAATACAAATGTATGTGATAGACACAACCAGGTAGCCAAACCGGAGCCTGAGCACCCCAAATCAGTACTGTCAAAACTAGTCAGGAGGACAAGGTAACCACATACACCACAAACCCAGTCCCACATAGACCTACAACGACTGTAAACCAAACACATAAACACAAAAACATTCCCAGAGGCCCTAATTACAAACACACAACACCAACACAAGCCTCCAAAGCAGACACCCAATAAAACAACCTCCAGACATAGCACATGTAACACATAGTACACAAAGCTGGTGTGCCAAACAGTCACAGGACAGAAGGAGAAACAACATGCCTGATACAGTTGTAATAGGTGACTCCATAGTGAGACATGCTGCTGTTCCAGGGATGGCTTGCACCTGTTACCCATGAGCATCTGGATATTGCCTAAGGCTTTTGCAACCTACAGAGATCCTTTTGTAGGCAAGGCCGAAAAGACCAACCCACCACCATAGAAAACAAAACTGGAAAGAAACAGAAGGGTAATGCTGATCAATGCCAGATATGTAAACCTCAATATGCATGCTCCTGAGGCCCTCCCCAGTATGGAGAACATCGATGTCTGTCCAGTGATAGAAACCTGCTGCAAGCCTCGTGACAGCACACCAGCACTACCAGATAATACCACATATCGTGTTATGGCCACAAAACTTGTAACAAAACATAAAAGGAGGGTGAGTATCCATATTCAGCACAGACACCCATACGTCCAGTTAACTGACAATGCTTATGTCATTGCAGTCCACCCATGTGCAACTAACCATAGGCAAGACTGCTGTACAGTCTGTAGCATGCTACAGACCACACTCTCACACACAGAAACCCCACCCCACTGTCCTGAAGACAGTAGACAGTATGAATGTACCACCAAATACAAAACTAGGTACACACAAATTACCACATAGGTGGTAAACCATTATGTGTGGAAGGAGTAATCAGGGACCTAGTGACACAAGTGGACAGTCACCTGTTATGTGACAGTCACATCGCCAATTTGTCTAGGAAGACTGTCTATATTGGACACTGTATCATGAAAGGATTCACATCTACATCAACAAAGGTCGTTGTGCCTCTATACTGTTCCCCATCAGACCATATTGTAATACAATGCCTCATTTGGGATGTACATTACCTGGCACCTGCAGCAGTTAGAAAGACCTCAAAGGTACCTCAGCAAGAGTCATAAAGGGTCCCAAATATATCTCATATGCTGCCTGGCTGTAGACACCACAGCTGAATGCAGTCACATACTGCCTACACAGAGGCATTGTATGTCTGTTGTACAAGTCCATGTCCAACACAGAAGTAATGGACATGCTCCACCCCAGAAAACTCAAAGCCATCAGAGCTGTGTGAGTCAGAGATGTCAACCTTAACACATAATCAAATAGGATGTGCTGGAGGGACAGATACCTAACCCTGAGTCTCTCCACACCCTGGAACAGAATACCACTACATGTTATGCAGAGCCCCTCACTGACGCTCTTCAACAGGAAGTTAGCAAAATGGATGGATAATTGTAGATGTACACTGAGGGTCTTTACTGTGTCATGTCCAGACAGAGGCACAGCTAAGTAAATCATAAATGGCCATAATATTCACATAGCAAGGGTGTCAAAAGCCACACACACTGTGGCTAGGCTTACAAATGCCCTAGGGTGGATAGCCTAGTATGAACCTATGAACCTATTATGATACAAATTGTACAGGACACTAAGGATAACCCCAAGGCTGCTGCAACTGATGGTAGTAAGCGTGTTGTGAATTCCCGGATATGCTCTGGATCACACAAATATTACAAACAACATACCAAACACACACACGTATTGCCAACATACATCCTGACAGGTGCAGTGCAAACCCCCCCCCTCATAATGCAAAATATCTTTCCCAGCAGACTGCTGCCTCCCTGACATTGTCAGCCTTACCACAGGATATGTACCCAAAGAGCAGTGTACAACAACAGTGGTTGTTCTCAAGAAAGGTGTCGCCTGAATGGATACTAAAAACAACCACCACAGAATCCTGAGAAGCTTGGTCTGCACAGCTATGGAAAGGATCAGCATGTACCGCAGACATAATGATATTGGGGATCTATTGACACCCGACCCTACCCAGTGTGGGTTTATGAAGTGCAGACCCCGCCCCTAAACATGTGTGACTCAGTTGAAACAGTAATTGAGGTCACTGATGAGGGCAATGTGGTCCACACAGTGTAGCTGGACCTTGCAAAGCCTTCCATACAATACCCTATGTGTTCAATATAGATATGCTCACCAGCTTATATATACACCCCAATGTCACTAGAGGGGTTGCAAACCAGACCAACGACAGAACTGACATGGTCAGACATGCTGCAGCCATGTCAGACTACAAACCACATATAACAGGTATCCCACAAAGCTTGGTCCTGGGACCTTCCCGCCTGGTATATATGCCCCATAGGTACAGGCCAACATGTAAGGACTGTGCCTGAACATGTTTGCAGAGGACTACAAACCGCCTAACATATCTGACACTCCAGCTGACACAAGCATCCCACAAAAGGGCCACATAGAAACAGACAACCGTGCCATAGCCATGTCAGCATGTTAAATGGAGAAAACTGTATAGTCAACCACTGTGGATATACAGTAAGTGACCAACAATTACCACATAGGTGTTAACCCATTACATACTTAACATGTAATGACAGACCTGGGTACACAAGGTGATAGATATCCTGCATTGGACAAACATGTGGCTGTAGTGTTAACAGAAACAATCCATATACCAACCTAATCATGAAGGTTATGACATCTAGATAAGGGGAGGTCATTGTGGTTCTGCAATTATCCTTCATCAGCGTTACAAATGACCACAACAGCCCCTGTGGGGTGTACCTCAGCAGACACCTCCATCAACTGTAAAGTCCGCAACAGTACCTCACCAGGAGTATCAAAGAGCTTGAACACATGTAATGTGTTGCCTGATTAAACAGAGTGCAACTCCACACACTGCCATGCTGGCCACCCAGACGCAAGCTGTGCCTGATGTAGAAAGCCATGTCCAAGCTGGAATCAATGAACATGCTGCACCTTGTACAATCTGAATGGCAGTGAGCTATGCACATGAAGGACCTGAACCCCAGCACTGACATACATAGGACAAGCTGTACTGCATTATCCATAACACAGAAGCCACCCCCACGCATGAGTAAACTACCAGTACAGGTTATCCATAGAGTCACTCGTTGATTCTCCTCAACAGGAATCTTAATGAGTGGATGGGAGATGGTAGGTTTACCCTGGGTATCAATGTTATGTCACAGGTAGACAGAGGCACAGTATACTAAAGACATATGTCATGGCAAACTACACTTACAATGTGTCGAAGGACAAACACACTCTCTGACTAGCATTAGACATGGCCTAGGCACATCGGTAGTGTTTGCCAATGTACACCTATGTTGTGGAATACTCTACTGATGTTGGATGAGGCTGTTGTAAGTAGTTCATATCTGAACATAATGCAACATGGTCAGATAGGTTCATAGGTTTATACTAGGCTATCTGCCCTAAGGCAGTTATAAGCCTAGCCCAGAGTTTTGTGGCTTACGCCACCCCTTATATGGAAACAATACTGTGCCCATTAGTTTGTTGTGCCTCTGTCCAGCAGTGACACAGAGACGATCCCGGGGTAAACCTATGATCTCCCATCCACAGGTCAAGATTCCTCTTGAACAGAGCCAGCGAGGTGCTCTGCCTCACATGGACCGGGATAGTATTCCACAGCATAGGGAGTCTCTGAGTGATAAATCTATCCCTCCAACATGTCCTACTTATATCCCTGCTAAGGTTTAAGTCACTTGCCCTAGTGGTTCTGGTGGATTTGGAGATTTTGAGGTGGAGCATGTCCATTACTTCCTGGTTGGACATGGCCTTGCATGTCAAGCACATGTCACCTCTGAGCAGACGGTATGTGACTGAATAGAGCTGGAGTGTCTTCAATCTGGCAGCATATGACAGATGTTGGAGTCCCTTTATCCTTCTGGTGGGGGACTTTTGGGGTCTCTCCAATTGCTGCAGATGTCGGGTGAGATACATCCCGAATGGGGCATTGTACTCGATCATTGGTCTGATAAGTGAAGAGTACAGGGGAACAATGACCTAACTAGATCTGGATGTGAATCCCTTCATGATCAGGTGGGCAATGTAGAAGGTCTTTCTAACCACTTTAGCAACGTGAGTGTCAGAAGAAAGGCCACTGTCAACCTGGGTCCCCAGGTCCATGATAACCTCCTCTGTGCTTAGAGGATTGCCACCTATATGGTAGCTTGGGGTTACCCTGCTCTTCCCGAAGGGTATGACTATACATGTTTTGGCATTTAACTTCAGGCCATGGCTCTGGCACCAGCTATCAGTTTCCATGAGTCCCTTCTGAAGGATATCCGTGTCTGATGCACTGTCCACTATGGTGCCCAGTTTGCAGTCATCTGCAAACTTTGTCAGCCAAAGTCCTCCCATGTTGGCCTGTACTTCTGAGAAGTAGATGAACAGTAGGGGGCCAAGGACCAAGCCCTGTGGGACACCACTTGTGACCGGCTTGGAGTCTGACATAGCACCAGCAACTCTAACCCTGTGGGTCCTGTCCTTAAGCCAGTTTGCAACCCATCTTGTGACATATGGGTTCACATTTAAGTTGGTAGGTTTTTCTACAATACCCGAGTGGGGTATTGTGTCGAAAGCCTTTGCAAGGTCAAGGTAGGCTGTATGGACTGCCTTTCCCTCATCAATGGCCTTAGTGACTGTTTTGAAGAAGTCGACCAAGTTCAAAAGGCATGATCTGCCCTTGACCAAGCCAAACTGGGACGGGTCCAATGTCTGCATGTTCCCTATATCTTTGTTTATGAGCTCCATTATGATCCTTTCCATAGCTTAGCAGACTAGACTTGTTAAGCTTATGGGGCGGTAATTACCAGGGTCCGTAGAGGCACCGCCTTTGTGCAGATGTGCACAACTGGACCCTAACCAGGCTGTTGTGCACACTATGGAAATGTAAAGCAGTGATAGGACTAAAGCCCAGGATACTGTCCACCACAGTGAAAGTACTGAACCACTACACTATACAGTACTACAGTGTTAGGTCAGTATGAACGGATGTTGACAATTGTATGCAAAGTATCCCATGCAAAACCTGCAGGCACAGTATAATCACTGTTGTGTTCACACAAAAAGCAGTTGGACAGTAACTACACAACATGGCACAGAACACACAACCATAAACTGGAGATATTTGTTGAAGGTCACACTCCTCCACAAATGTGATGGGCTGCAGAGTTCAACATATGGAAAGCTCACACTGGGCATGCTCACACACTTTGATAAATGAGACATCTTTCACACAACATGCCATGGGAAGGCTGAACTGGGCATGCTCACACACTTAGTCCAAATGTTCCTCTTAGCAACTGTGAAAACACACCACAGGATGCTCATTCCCCTTTCTAAACACTGATGATGTCAGCACCCTATAAGTATATCAGGAGAAAAGAAATCTCCCAGTAATCCGAATAGCACGCTCTGCTAATGCGTCCGTCTCTAGTGTCATAACATAGTTAGGTAGGGGTTTGAATCCAGCAAGTGGCAAGTGTGTGTGAAGGGGGGTAAGTGTGTGTGTGTAAGTGTGTATGAAAGGAACATCCCTTTTGGCAACTGTGAAAACACACCACAGGATGCTCATTCCCCTTTCTAAACACTGATGATGTCATCACCCTATAAGTATATCAGGTGAAAAGAAATCCCCCAGCAATCCGAATAGTGCACTCTGCTAATGCGTCCGTCTCTAGTGTCATAACATAGTTAGGTAGGGGTTTGAATCCAGCAAGTAGCAAGTGTGTGTATATGAAAGGAACATCCCTTTTGGCACCTGTAAAAACACACCACAGGATGCTCATTCCCCTTTCTAAACACTGATGATGTCAGCACCCTATAAGTATATCAGGTGAAAAGAAATCCCCAGCAATCCGAATAGCGCGCTCTGCTAATGTGTCTGTCTCTAGTGTCATAACATAGTTAGGTAGGGGTTTGAATCCAGCAAGTGGCAAGTGTGTGTGAAGGGGGGTAAGTGTGTGTGTGTAAGTGTGTATGAAAGGAACATCCCTTTTGGCAACTGTGAAAACACACCACAGGATGCTCATTCCCCTTTCTAAACACTGATGATGTCAGCACCCTATAAGCATATCAGGTGAAAAGAAATGCCCCAGCAATCCGAATAGCGTGCTCTGCTAATGTGTCTGTCTCTAGTGTCATAACATAGTTAGGTAGGGGTTTGAATCCAGCCAGTGGCAAGTGTGTGTGAAGGGGGGTAAGTGTGTGTGTAAGTGTGTATGAAAGGAACATCCTTTTTGGCAACTGTGAAAACACACCACAGGATGCTCATTCCCCTTTCTAAACACTGATGATGTCAGCACCCTATAAGTATATCAGGTGAAAAGAAATCCCCCAGCAGTCAGAACAGCACGCTGTGCTAATGCGTCCGTCTCTAGTGTCATAACATAGTTAGGTAGGGGTTTGAATCCAGCAAGTGCCAAGTGTGTGTGAAGGGGGGTAAGTGTGTATGAAAGAAACATCCCTTTTGGCAACTGGGAAGACACACTACAGGATGCACATACCCCTTTCTAAACACTGATGATGTCAGCACCCTATAAGTATATCAGGAGAAAAGAAATCACCCAGCAATCCGAATAGCACCCTCTGCTAATGTGTCTGTCTCTAGTGTCATAACATAGTTAGGTAGGGGTTTGAATCCAGCCAGTGGCAAGTGTGTGTGAAGGGGGGTAAGTGTGTGTGTGTATGAAAGGAACATCCCTTTTTGGCCCGTGCCCCAAACCCCAAAGGTTGGGCTCCCCCTTTCCCTTTCTCATGAGTTCCCGCCCCATAAGTATTCCCCGGGGAAAGGGGAAAACCCCAGGAGTCAGGAAAAAGACTGGCTAAAGTGTCCATGTCATAACCTTTTGTTGGTTTTGGGTTTTTAAATCCCCAAACAATTAAATGTTTTGTAAATGGTTTTAGAAGAAAAATCCCTTTGGCAAACCCAAACAACTACAAGGGATGCACAATGGCCCCTTTTTTTAAAGGGTTTTCCAAATTGTTATTTTGGGGTTTTTGATTTTCCAGGAATGTTCACCGGGGTGGGTTTTGGGTCCACGAATGGGCCCTGTGTGGGGGGTTTCTTTAAATAATCAGACATTGATTAAAAAGTTTTTTCATTTCCCCCACATTTTGAGTATGGGGGGTGCCAAAAAAAACATTTGGCCTTTGTAACCTTAATAGGGGTTACCTGTGTAAAGTGGCCCCTGTGAAATACATGGTAAAATTTCCCCAAGGGGAACCCTTAATGACTGTGGCCTTGCAATGCTCCCTGTTTTGGGGTTTTTGGGGATTTTAAAAGTGGGGAATGGGGAAAAATCTATCCCAACCTAGGTATTTAGGGATTTTTAAAACCTGGTTGGGGCTTTCACCCTGTTGTTAAACATCTTTCATGTTTTCCCGTTGTTAATGGGGGTTGTTCCTAAACAGTGACCCATTAAAGGAATTACCCCCGGGGGAAAATACAAAATTTAATTCCATTTATTTAAAATTCAAAATTCCTGGTGATCTGCCAACCCAATTGGGTTTTCCAGGTGGGGACCCCTTTTTATGAAGCCCTTCCCATGTTCCCCCCCATTATCCAGGGAAGGGGTTTTACCATATGATGGGATTTGGGAAAAACTGAGGGGCAATGGCCATTGCATTGACTGGCCTTTATGCGGGTTTGTTGGACCCTATGCCCCATGAGGGGTTTTTTTTAAACCTTTATTGTCCCCCTGGTTTTAGCCCCGACCTCCTTTTTAAAGGACTTTGTTCCCCCAATTTCGCAGGTGTTGGGAATAGGGGTTTTACAAATTTTTGGGGTTGGGTTTTGGAAAAGGAAAATTTTGTCTAAAGTGTTTATGTGTGGTTTCGTTTTAACCCTTTGGGCCTGTTTTTGCCCCTGAGAGGTGTTGCCAAATTGGCCCCGGATTTCCTTGGCCCCCACAATGGCCCTTTTGGGTTTGTGGCCTTTTTTTTTGCAAAGGGGGTATCACCCTTTAGCTTGGGTGGCGTCACTGTGTTTTCCCGACCTTTTAAGGTTATGGGAAATTAATTTTGGGTTTCAGAGTTTCTTAGCCACAGTTTCCATGTTGGTTTTACCTCCTGGGGGGGAAAAATTACTGGACAAAAGGGCAGCCTTTTGAACCCCTTTAAATTTTGACTACATTTCCACAATTTAAACCCTGGGTTCTGCCCTTTACCCTTTGCAATTCCTTTGTAAAAGGGATTCATTTGGGGATTTTAAAGCACAAAAAGGGGGAAAGGGGAACAAAGGATCAAGGTCCATAGGTTTAGCAACCCTTTCCCCCAAAGGGGTTTATTTTTTAAAAAACCAGGGGGAAGGGGTTGGCCTTTAAAAAAGCCAAAATTTTAAATCTTTTTGTATCCCCTTTTTTAAGGTTAGTATCCCTTTCCTCTTTCAGGGCCAAGATTAACCCCCGGGGAAATAAAAATCCCCAAACCAAACAAAACCCCTTTAAGAAGGGCCCCTGGTGTTGCCAACCCCTTTGGGAAAATTCCCGAGTAAGGGGGTTGAAAATTTTGAAAGTTGGGGGTTAGCCTTGGGGCCATGTAACACCCTGGGCAAGTCTTTCCCCCGGTGAGTGTTTATTGGT
This sequence comes from Protopterus annectens, assembly GCF_019279795.1. Classification (NCBI taxonomy): domain Eukaryota; kingdom Metazoa; phylum Chordata; order Ceratodontiformes; family Protopteridae; genus Protopterus; species Protopterus annectens. The sequence goes on along the minus strand of NC_056732.1, from coordinate 1,080,923,579 downwards.
TTGGGGGGCAGCCCCCTGGCCCTTAAGTCAGGGGCAGGGATTGTGGGGAAAAATTTTCCCTTTTGAAGAAGGGCAGAATGCCACTGGGGTTGGCTGCTGTTTTTTTATTTCATTTTTTTTTTTTTTTTTTTTTTTTTTTTTTTTTTTTTTTATTTTTTTTTTTTTTTTTTTTTTTTTTTTTTTTTTTTTTTTTTTTTTTTTTTTTTTTTATTTTTTTTTTTTTTTTTTTTTTTTTTTTGGGGGGCGAGGGGGGGGGGGGGGGGGGGGGGGGGGGTGGGGGGGGGGGGGGGGGGGGGGGGGGGTGGGGGGGGGGGGGGGGGGGGGGGGGGGGGGGGGGGGGGGGGGGCAAATTTTTGGGACTTACCCCTTTCCCTTTGGAGGGGGAAATTAAACCTTGGGGTAAATTTTTACCCCAACCCAAAGGGGGGTTTTTTCCTTAAAACATTTAACTTTTTTCAGGGGGAAAGCCTTTGGGGGATTTTATTCCCTTTTTTTTGTGTCCCCTTTTTGGAAGTGTTTATTGCTTTGGAGAGGGCAGCTCTTACCTGAGCATCTGAGATGTCAGGGGGGCAGCACTCTGCTGGGAGAAATATTTGCCCTTTTGGTGTGGAGGGGGGGAGAAGGTAGCATTGAACCTGTCCACTAGGATGTTGGCAATGTCTGTGTGTTTGGTATTTCATGTGACATCTTGGACTACCTCTGAGCATATCTGGGTATTACCACCCAGGTTCCTAACATAACTACAGAAAGCCTTGAGATTATCCTTAGTGTCTTGTGGAATCTTCTCTCAAAGATGGCCTTAGAAAATCTTATGGGTGCCTGTAGTTGTCTTCTAATACTCATCAGTGATGCCTTCACATTTTGGGAGTTTGTTGTATCATGTAGTAGCTTCATCTTTCTATTGTATAGTTTGTTTATGGCTGGTGTCCAGCACACAGGACGTCTGCCTTTGGAGGATTGGGTCTTGCTTTCATTTGGGATTGCATGATCCATGCATTCCTGAATGTGTCCATAGAATGCCTTTATACAGGTATCTGCAGTCTGGTCCATATTTTCAACAGGCCTGGGGGCTTTGAAGGTTTCCACATCATTTATGAGGAGTGTGAACATACTTGACATGAGTTGTTGACTATATTCTTCTGTGCAGGGGGTGGCCTTGGGATGTGAATATCCAGTGAGATTAGTTTATGGTCTGATCTTACCAGTGAGGGATACACTTCTGGTTTGGAGCATAGAGTCCCCATGTTGGTGATGATCAGGTTCAGTATGTTTTCCCCTTTTGTGTGAGTGGTAACAAGTTGTTCCATAGTATATTGGTATATAAATTCCAGTAATCTGTGGGCTAGGGTGTTGGAGCTACAGTCATGCTCCCAGTCTATGTTTGGGTAGTTTAACCCACCCAATATAATGGTGTATGGACAGACCTACATATTTCCAACTGTTTTCAGGCAGGCCAAGTGCGGTTCTTGTGTTTGTGAGGGTGGTCTGTAGCAGGCTATAACCTGGAAGGCAGTTTTACCCATTGTTACCTGCATATGGATAGTCTCTGATGTTTGGTGCTTTGCCACCAACCTGGAGGTAATGGGTATCTTGGATGAATATCAATACACCCACTCCTTTTGTGGTATTGTACAAGTTTTGGGCCTGAAAAGCATGGTATGAGTTATAACTTGGTAGTGCTGGAGTGCTGTTGGTAGCCCTGAATCAGCATCTGTTACTGCACAGATAGTGATGTTCCCCATGCTGAGGAATGTTGTGAGTGTGTGCATCATCAGGTTTAGAGTCCTGCAGTGGCATATATGACTGCTCACGTGGACAGATGCCAGGTAAGTCATGCATAAAGTGTCACAGGCAACGTACATGTGCACAGGAGAAACAGTGACATTCTGTCAAGTGAGACATGAACATACATATAGTAAGCTATGCAGATGTCACTAGGAGTCCACAGAAACTGTGTAACTCTGCATGGCAGGTCGGATCAGTATTTCAGGGTAACTGCAAGGAAACATGCATGCAAACATAGCTACTGTAAGCAGGGCTGCATGTAGTCCATTGTACAACAAACAAGCTGTACCACTATCAGTAGGTAACACTGCAAATGCTCACCAGCTGACATATGAATACCTATGTCACCAAAGGTGATACTTACCAGACCATGGACAGAAATGACATGGCCAGACAGCGCATCCCACATGAAGACATATCTCAAGCAACACAGACCTCACAATGTCAGTGTTCATAACAGGCACAGCCCATAAGGCCAAACACAATGTGTGACACACCTATAATAGGTGATGCCATAGTCAGACACACTGACGTCCGCCCTCCAGACTGAGCAAGGTGAGGGTCACATTTAGCTACCTGTCGGGTGATAGAATGTGCCACATAACACAAGCACTCAGGTCACTCCACAGCAAGTACAAGTATGAGGCAGTCATTGTCCATGCTGGTGTGAACAACCTGAGACGCACCTCCCTGGACCACATGGAAAAAGACACAGAGGAGCTCTTACATCACCCTCTCAAACTCAGGAATCCCACACAGCCTTCATGGCGACACAGGAGAGTATAGATTTATCTGCAAACACCATCATACTGGGTGGCGTCAACTACCCAAACATAGACTGTGAACATTACTCAAGCCACAATACCCAAGCTCTAGGGTTCCCATAGTTCAGAAACTCTTTAGCTATGGAACAGGTAGTCAACATTCCCACAAGAGGGGAAAATATACTAGACCTGATCATCACAAACATGAGTACAAAATGCTCACCACTTGAAGTATATCCCTCATTGTTGCAATCAAACCATATACTAATCACACTGGAGTACTGGATGCCCCACATATGCAAACCTCAAACACATCGATGTGTGTGTGTGTGGGAAATGCCCCTATTAGCAACTGTGACAGTACACTACAGGATGCAGATTCCCCTTTTGAAACACTGATGATGTCAGCACTCTATAACTATATTTCCTGAATTAAAGTTCTCCGGTAATTCGTATGGCTCTGCTAATCGTCTTTCTCCAGTGTCATAACATAGTTAGGTAGGGGTTTGAATCCTGCAAAGGGAATGTATGTGTGTTAGTATGAGTGGGGTTTGTGTGTGTGCATAATGCTGTGAGGGAAAAGTGCCTTTTGCCAACTGGGAGAACACACTACAGGGTGCACATCCTTCTTCCTAAATACAGATGATGTCAGCACCCTCTAAGTACAGCATTAGAAAGGATTTCTCCCACTAATGCAAATAGCACACTCTGCTAATGTGTCTGTCTCTAGTGTCATAACACAGTTAGGTAGGGGTTTGAATCTTGCAAATGGAAAGTATGTGTTTTAGTGTGAGTGGGGTTAGTGTGTGTGCACAATGCTGGGGGTGGGATGTGGCTTTTGCCAAATGGGGCTATGAACTGCAGGGTGCACATTTCCCTTAACAGTGATGTTGACAGCACCCTATACAAACAACATGACAACAGACAACTGCCAGTACTCAGTATAGTGCTACATGCTACTGTAACACGCACATGTACCAGAATATACCTAGATAGTGTTTTGAAACCTGAATGTGGCAAGTGTGTGGATGTGGGATGTTTCTGTGTGTGCATTTCCGTATGGAAAACATGTTTGATGTGGCAATCAGGGTACCACAGTATCTGATGCACATTACACTTTTAAACAAATGAGGTTGCCTGCACCCTGTGAGTACAGGTAGAGAAGAGGAAATCTGTGGTAATCCACATAGTGCACTTTTCAAATGTGTACCTGTCATGTATTGACAGCTACTCATGTAGGGTAATAAATGGAAATGTCGGGTGAGCGTGTGCATGTGTGGGGGTAGCAGGGTGTGTGTAAATGCATGTGTGACAGAACAGATACATAGCAAGGCTCATAAGGCAAACCCACATCCATACGTATCACAAAGGATGAGGAACTAAGAGTAATGCTACTCAACACCAGAAGTCTAGACCTCAAGATACACGCACTCAAAACTCTACTTAGCATTATGGACATCGATATCTGTGCAGTAACAGAAACCTGTTTCAGGTTTCCTGGGAGCACACCAGCACTACCAAGTTATACCCATTACCATTCTTGTCGGCTCCAACACTTGGACCAAACAACAAAAGGAGGGGGAGTATCAATATTCATCAAAGATTCCCACACCTCCACATTGGTGGCAAAGTACCACATAGGTGTTAAGCCATTAAGTACAGAAGAAGTAATTGGGGACCTGGGGAACACACTTGATAGCAATCTATCATTTGTCAACCACGTGGCCAAAGTGGATTGAAAGACATGTTATATAGCCCAGCTAATCATGAAGGGATTCACATGTACAGCAGGGGAGGTCATCGTGCCTCTTTACTCATCCATCATCAGGCCTATAATTGAGTACAATGCCCCTTATAGGATGTACCTAACCAGACACCTACAGTAACTGGAAAACCCCCAACAGTACCTCATCAAGAGGATCAAAGAGCTCAAACAGATGCCATATGCTACCCAGTTAAAGAAAAGCCAGCTGGACTCAGTGGCATACTGCCTGTTCAGAGGCAATCTGTGCCTGCCATATACAGCCATGTCCAACCCAGAAGTAATGGACATGCTGCACCTCAGGAAATCAAACTCCCATACAGCCACACACTCAGGAGACCTGAACCTTAGCACTGACATAAATAGGACATGCTGGAGGGACATATTCCTAACCCAGAGGCTCCCTTCACTCTGTAATGAACTCACAGTACAGGTTAGGCAGAGTCCCTCATTGACTCTCTTCCATAGGAATCTGGATGAGTGGATGGAGATCATAGTTGTACCCCGGGTATCACTTCTATGTCACTGTTAGACAGAGGCACAGTATACTAACCTCGGAAAAGGGCATAGCAACATAAATGTTAATTGGGTGGCAAAAGACAAACACATTCTACTAGACTTATCAATGCCCTTGGGCAAATAGCCTAGTATGAACCTATGTGTACTGCTATAGTACTTCTGCCATATGTTGCATGTGTGTGTGTTGTGGGGGATGCTCAGGTAATGGCCAGATATTTCTGCACAGGCAACACATCTGAAACACTTTGGGTGTTCATCCCTACATACTGTATGTGTATTGCCATCCAACCCTGTGATGTGGACACACATTACTCAGCCTGGATATACATATCCCAACAACACCACAAGCACAGTACACTACCTTGCTATGTATGTATGTACTTACACAGTTATTCACTAGTTAGGACTGTGATGCTATCCATGCAGCCCACTGGGCCAGTGGAAGCCACAACACACACTGCTGGCCCCTTTGCAAAAGCTTACCACAGACATCCCACATAGTGCATGTAATGTGCACACATATCTAACCCAGACCGTATGCACACCACGTATTTATCCTGTCCAGTGGACTACAGATACAGGCACATTGTATAACAATAGCAGGAGGCTACTGCAGCACAGGGCAGATTCACATGAAGGCAAGGCATCTGTGGTCAGCAGTGGTAAGATGCTTCACATTCACCAAATGCACAGATATTGGCAACATTGTTGCAGACAGTTTAGGTGCAGGTATCCCCCCCCATTCTCCTACACAAGTGGAATTAGTTATCACAGATGACTGTAACCTCCCTATCATCTCACATGTCCAGGTGAGGGCCACCCTCAACATTGCAGAACACACAGCATCACTGTTACAAAATGGTATCCCTGGATGTGTGATGCTCACCCTAGAGGACATAGCACCACATTACAGACTGATATTAAACCCTGGCCATACTACAGGATATGTACCTGAACAGTGCCATACATACACAGTGGTCCCACACCAACGAGGAGGAACCTCTACTGACCCTGGGAACTACTGCATCATATGCATAACTGGCCTTGTGTTCTAAGCTATGGAAGTTTTAAGTATGGACGACATGTACAGCAATATTACATATGTATATATATCAGGACTATGTACACACAACCTATCTCATGGACATACCTATAGATAGTGAACTATGATACATTTGGAGGTTTCACAGTAAACACAGTATTAACCTGCTACTTTGCATTACCTGTGTTTGTGTCAGCTGTTGCTGTGTCAGTGGTGCTACTTGCTGTTTGCTGCTGCTGCTGCTGGTTTTGTTGCTGGCTGTCTTTATTTCTTTTTTCTCTCTCTCTCTGTCGGTTTTGTGCAATGAATGTATTGCATGTGTGGAGTGTGAGTACTGGATGCTTTTGTAGGTATCTGCATAGGTCCATGTGATGGCCTCTGCACCAATTGTAAGGCAGCATTTGCTAATTGCATGCAGACAGTTGTGTACTGATTGCATGTCTCACTGTGATTTCAGGACAGTGCTATAAAAGGATATGTGAGATAGGCGTTGCCCTTTCAGATTGTAAGGGCGTGGACCATGCTGGTATGCTGTCGACAGTGTTCTGTGAGTGTGAAGGTTAGTACGTCTCTCATGCTTCATGCTGTGCTGTAAATTCAGGTTGCTGCATTTCTCTCGCCTGTTCCCTGTAGTGAGTGTGTATGCATACTGACACCTACAACTATATTTCATATGTATTGATATATATATATATATATATATATATATATATATATGTGTGTGTGTGTGTGTACATATACATACTTTCATATATGTACATTATCTGACATTATTGGGTACAGGCTAACAATTAGGGCTGTTTCTGTTAACACTAAACTAGTATGGGAATCCAGTAATTGGGACAGTAAAAGTCTGCCTGACATGCTTTGGGTAGTACACATCCTATATTGCCTTTATCTTCATTCCTACTATTACATGTTCTACTTATTTTAGCACTATATTCCTGTATGAGAGTCATGGCTTACTGGTAGGTCATACAGACTAGTGTTACAATGGTGTTGTGGTAGGGCCTACTAGTATGCTTTTATTTTGCTTTCAAATTGAGTACAGGGCCTATCAATCAAATTGCTGGAGGCACCTTTAAGTAGTTAAAGGGGTTAGTAGGTCTCACAGGAGTCAGACTGTGTTGCAGATTCTAGTTGCTGCATTTATCTTCACTGTTTCCTGTAGTGAGTGTGTATGGATACTGACACCTACCACTATATTTCATATGTATTAATATGTATTTATATATATATATATATATATATATATGTATGTGTACATATACATACCTTCATATATGTACATTAGCTGACATTATTGGGTACAAGCTAACAATTAGCAGGGCTGTTTCTGTTAACACTAAACTAGTATGGGAATCCAGTAATTCGGGCATTAAAAATCTACCTGACATGCTTTGGTTAGTACACATCCTATATTGCCTTTATATTGATTCCTACTATTACATGTTATATTTATTTTAGCACTATATTCTTGTATGAGAGTCATGGCTTAGTGGTAGGTCATACAGACTAGTGTTACAGAGGTCCTGGGTTCGAGACTGACAGTGGGAATTTATTTTTCTTTCGGAATGAGTACAGGACCTGTCAATCAAAAGTGCCAAAGGCACTTTTAAGCATTTAAAACCAGGTCTGCGCTCGTTTGCTGAGCTCACGATGCGCACTGGCGGTGAGCTCCGTGCACAAGCACACCCGCTATTTTCTTTGAAAGAAAAGAAAAAGGAGTGACAGGAAAGTGGTGAAAAAGGGGTCACAAAGAGGGTAAAACAGTAGAGAAACAAGCTTGGAATTTGCAGGAAGGATGTAGGTGAGGCCCATAGCTGCCCATGTCTTTCTCAGCAACAGCTGTGCATTTGTATGCAATTTGGTGTGACATTTGGAACCTTCCACCCATGAGAGAGGTGTCCGGACAACATTAATACCTGTTGTACAGCCAGTTGTAATTAACAGTTTCGATGTCCAGCGGACATGTGTGCAACATGGACAGCTATGTATGGGGCGTAATGTTTTTGTGGGTACAGAGTGCCCTTTTTTTTTTTTTTCAGGTGAGAGTGGTATGTCAGATGAGGTAGTCGGTATAGCTGGGGAGGTAGGTTGGGTAGGTTAACAGACAAGACAGACAAGACGCATACAGGGGCGGTGTATGACACATGTGGGGGGGTTACACAATTGACGGGGACGGAGGTTGGGATATCCAGGGCGCATGAGCCCACAGATGGCAACAGTGGAACTGATATCCCCACCCATAGGCAGTTGCCACTGTTCCTTCACAGCCCAGGACGGGGCTGTGCTGGGGGCTGTGCAGGCGGGACAACGGGCATGCCCGTAAGCTGTGCCACCCAGGCCTCAAGCTGGCGTAGGGGCCCAAGAACAGAGTCTTGGATCTCCCTTCGCACCACAGACCGGACACCTTGGAGGGTGAGTGGACGAGCTCCTCCGGCCATGCTTGCAGAGGGGGGATTGGCCCCATCCCTTGCAGTGCTTCCACCCGAAGGTGGCACAGGGCCACCGGAGGAGGGTCCAGCCTGGGCACTAGTGCCAGGTGCAGTCGCCAGCTGAGGTGGGAGAGGTGGGTCCGCTGGGACCTGCCTTCCCAAGCGTTCTAGGTTTGTGAGTATGTTATGTTAGTTTGGGTTAGTGGCATATTATTCCATTCAAGTTAGTTGTAACAGCATGCATTGGTATTCCCATTAAACAAACACCCAGATATTAACACCATTGAACAACGGGCATATCAATATCACATGCATTATTTGAACGGAAATACACAATCAAACAACATGCAGGGTTGATTAATGGCAACAGGCCATGAGGTTTGCAGGTATGAACAGGGCACATGCAACAACAGACATGCATATATTTTTGAAACAGGACAAATGTCCATGGTTAATGAAATGTTCACATACCAATATTTAGTGAGTGTTTTAATTTGCAATTATAGGGTGGGGTGGAGAAAGAAAATGATGACACATTCATAAATTATACATTGATATACGTTTGTAATAGAAACACAATTAACTTGTGGGTGATAGTTTCAAAATGATTTTTAATTGACTGTCATGCTAGACCTGTTACAGATACATCACTGTCCTAGTTATTTTGAATTTGATCAGATACATCATCCTGCTACACTTTGATGACAGAGCAGGGGACAACTATGGATGTTTAGTATGTCAGACAATCATTCATTCTATCTGCAAATTGTTGACTGTCATCACCATATACAGATTTTGGCCTGAACATTCAAGATTCAGACACACTGAAATCAGTTTGGGATGTTAAGTTTTAATTCCCACATGCATTTAGTTCTGTAGAACCACACTGAAGCCTATATATTCAGGAGTTATTACTACTTTATTCATTGATACATGACCCTTTCTGTCACTCTCACACATCCTGCAATTTCACAGTTCAGGTTGGTACTTCTAGGCTTTGTTTACATATTAGACCTGTGGTGATTCCAACACTTTCCAGCAGCCTCACTTCTGTCATGATTCAGCATTTCAACAGGGGATATATCTCACATGTGATTACCTCAGATTCTGAAGCTGTACTCTTGAGACTACTGCAGGTTATACTACATTTAATTAATGGTGGGACATCTGTATTACAGCACTATTTATTTCTATCAATTATATTTCCAGTTACACTTGCATACTGATGAACTTGTTGCAGCCATACCTGCAGACTTTCACTTGTTGCTTGCACATTATATTACTTTTAATCAATACACTGCAGTGTTCTGCTACATGCTACACTATACTATTTATTTACAAGTACTAGGTGGGGTTACTAACCTGCATGGTGGAGCAGCCGCGCCAGCCTGCGGTCATATGCCCGTCGATTCATAGAGCGGACACCTGCAGCTGCAATACAAAATGAGTAATATTGGACTACACATCTCCATGGTATCAGCTAGTTGAATTCCTTACATACATAAGTAAAATGTAACTTACTCAGGGGCATATCCCAGGCCTCCTGGATCCATTGGGTCAACTGGTCTTGTTTACGTCGCTTCAGGTCCGCATGGTGGTGACGGACCTGCTCACCAGTACGTGGAATCCCAGTAGCACTAGTGAGATCATGAGCCAACTGGTCCCATGCCTCCGCCCTGTACGCTCCCCATGAGACCTGGCCCTACATGAGTTGGGCCTCAAGATGGTGAACTAGGAGCCAGACCATGTATCTGGACTCCTCAACGCCCCACCGCTGTGCTCGAAAGCAACGTCCCTCACCTACTCCACTCATTCTGCCTGCAGGTGTATTCTACAATCGTTTATGCTGTGTATTCCCGCCTATGGGTCTTATATATGCCGATTTTCCCCGCACATTGCTCTGATGCCGTTTTGGAATTGTATCTACTTCACAGAAACTGCTTTCTCATGCTCCATTTTGGATTATATCCTATATATATGCTATTTCTGCATTTCTAAGTACTGCTGTCATGGCTTAGTGGTTTAGTACCTTGACTCTAGTGCATGGTATCCTGGGTTCGAATCTGACCACTGATTTTTAATTTTCATGACTGTCTAGAAATGAGTTGAGGACCTGTCAGTCAAACATGCCAAAAGCACTTTTAAGCACTTAAAACCAGGTCTGCGCTCGTTTGCGCGGAGCTAACGCATGTGCACTGGCGGTTAACTTGTGGGCGCGATGCGCAAACGGTGTGCGCTGGGTTAAACCTTAATTGGCTAGTAACACACATGTTCAGCTAAGTACACCTAGTTGCACACAGTTTGAGTCTGTTAAACCGGTGCTTAGCTACGGGCAAGCAATTTGCAGCCTTTGAAACACTACTCAGCTACGGGCACTCTGTCTCACAGCAGCTTAGCTATCACTACATTTCTAAATAATTTTATTATTGTATTACTTGAAATATATGCTCCATTTCATTCCATTTTACAAAAGGAAATACTTTTACATTTGTACAATACTGTCAGGGGCCTTTTTAGTGCTTATTTACAAAAAAAAAAAAGGTTGTTGTGTGGGCTCGAACCTTGCCTGCCTGCTCTTAAGCTGACAACTCTACCGCTATGCTATTACTTCTTGGCTTACTTTGCATATTTAGTTCTTATATCCTTTTCCCACTGATTGCTAATTGCAGTTGCGCTAGTAGCACACCCTACACTGCCTACATCTAGTAGCAAACATTTACGGGGTTTTAAAAAAAATAAAACAGTTTTCATTTTCATTTTATAACATCTGTTCACTTTTTACATTGCTGGTCTGTGGGGGCATGTGTTGTGTAGTGTGTTTATTCACATTTCCATGGCCTCTCTCGTGGCTGTTTACTTTCAGCCATTCTAGACTTCTGGGGGCGTGTCTGCTTGCAGGGCTTGGCCTACGGACACGCCCCCTACTGTCTTACACGGACCGTGTAAGAGTTACAGTGTGATTCAGCATGCCTCATGCACCTCATGCATATGCATGACATGCTGACATCACACTGTTTAACTGCAGCCTCCGTGTAAGAGTTATAACTCTTACACGGAGGCTTCCTGAATCTGGCCCGATGTTTTTCTTTCTGTATACGCAGAGATGGAAATATGTCCCCAATCAAGCATTCACCTCACAAGTAAACCCATGTTGGATGCATCAGAAGGCAGTTACAACATGTTGTGTTTTTGAGGTGGATTAAAAAGGGGAACCATCTGAAAATGCAGTGTTAATAGTTATACTCAGAAAATTGGCACAGAAAGTACGAATTTGTTTGAAAATGTGGTGTCAGAGAATTTCCCTTTCTCTGAGGCATGACATTCTCATAGCTAGTGTATATGTGTATAGATATAAATATATATATATATCTTAGTAGTAGGGCTGAGAACTGCAGATGGATCACATCTCCTACCGAAACACATCAGTTGCATTGCAAAAAGTTTCAGTATTGAGTGTTTTATTTTGAAATTGCACTTTAGTGTTCATGTTGGTGGAACTTATGCTAAGAAGCCAGATAAGTGTTCTGTCAAAATGCATTCTGGTCTGAGATGACCATTAAGGAAGGAGGTATATCCAGACAAAAGCAGCAATACATTTTAAACTCTGTGAGGTATTATCAGCTGAAGTGGCAACTCAGGTGTGTAAATTCTTCCTTTAATGCGAGTTGTCTGTCAATAAGGTTGCCATCTCTCTCCCTCTTTGCACAGAACAGTCCCTATTTTTGCAGTTGTTGCTGTGAAAAGTCATGAAAAATGGCAAATATCCTGAGATTTTTAGGAAAGGTATTGTAAGTTTCTTCTAATAGTTGAATAAAACAGTTATTTTCCATCTAAAGCACCTTAATATTACATGAAACTGTGAAACAATAACAACTGTGTACAGTCCTTTGTGTTGGTTGTAGGTATGATTTGTCCTACAAAATATCTTATTTTCATAATGTGCCCTACTTTGGGCATTTGAGTATGTGACAACACTATCAAGGGAGAAGCCTCTCCAGGGCTTAACTTTTAGGTATGTTAGATGATAATGGAATAACTTTTCAGTTCTGGTGCAATCTTTCTTGCTTGCAAAGAAGAAAACATTTTTTTTCTGTGAAAGACAGCTGAATCATAATCCCACCCTTGTTATTTTGGAGTCTACAAACCTTATAGAGTGCTCGTTTGTGTTGAGGGTCAGTTTGGGGTAGTAGAGTGCTTTATATCTGATGTGCATTGATCTCAAATCTTATAATGCACTGTTGGCTATGTACATAACTTTTTATAGGTTCATAGGTTCGTACTAGGCTATCTGCCCTAGGGCATTTATAAGCCTAGCCAGAGTGTATGTGGCTTACACCACCCCTTAGGATGAGAATACTACGCCCTTTTAGGGTTTAGTTTACTATGCCTCTGTCTAGTAGTGAAACAGAGATGACCCCCGGGGTAAACCTACGATCTCCCATCCACTCGTCAAGATTTCTCTTGAATAGAGTCAGTGAGGGGCTCTGCCCAACATGGACTGGGATTCTGTTCCAGAGTGTAGGGAGCCTCTGGGTTATGAATCTGTCCCTCCAGCATATTCTATTTATTTCTGTGTTGAGGTTTAAGTCACTTGTTCTCGTGGCTCTGATGGATTTGGATTTTCTGATGTGGAGCATGTCCATTAATTCAGGATTGGACATGGCCTTGTACGTCAGGCACAGATCACCTCTGAGTAGGCGGTATGCGACTGAATAGAGCTGGAGTTTTTTCAGTCGGGCAGCATATGACATATGTTTAAGACCCTTTATCCTCTTGGTGAGGAACTTTTGGGGTCTTTCCAACTGCTGCAGGTGTCGGGTGAGATGCATCCCAAACAGGGCATTGTACTCAATCATTGGCCTGATAAGACAAGAGTACAGGTGCACAATGACCTCTCTTGATCTAGATGTGAAACCCTTCATGATAAGGTGGGCAATATAGAAGGTCTTCTTGACCACTTTGGCAATGTGAGTTTACTGTCAAACTGGGTCCCTGATTAGCTCTTCCGTACTTAATGGATTACCACCTATGTGGTAATTTGTCGGTACCTTGTTTTTCCCAAAGGGTATGACTATACATTTTTTGGCGTTCAGCTTAAGGCCATGGCTCTGGCACCAATTATCCGTTTCTATGAGGCCTCTCTGAAGGATGTTTGTGTCCGCTGGAGTATCAATTATGGTGCCCAGTTTGCAGTCATCTGCAAAATCAGCCACAATCCTCCTATGTTTGCCTGTACCTCGGAAAAATAAATGCCGAACAAGAGGGGTCCCAGGACTGAGCCCTGTGGGACACCGCTTGTGACTGGCTTAGAGTCTGACATAGCTCCAGCAACTCTGACCCTGTGGGTTCTGTCCTTGAGCCAGTTTGTAACCCATCTTGTGACATATGGGTTTACATTTAAGCTGGTGAGTTTGTCTATGATGCCCAAGTGGGGTATTGTGTCAAAGGCTTTTGCAAGGTCAAGGTAGGCTGTATGAACTGCCTTACCCTCATCAATGGCCTTAGTGACTGTTTCAAAAAAGTCGACCAAGTTCAAAAGGCAGGATCTGTCCTTGACAAAGCCAAATTGGGTAGGATCCAATGTCTGTAGGTCCCCAATGTCTTTGTTTATGAGTTCCATAATGATCCTCTCCATAGCTTTGCAGACCAGGCTCGTCAAGCTTATGGGGTGGTAATTTCCAGAGTCCGTAGAAGCACCGCCTTTGTGAAGTGGGACCACTGTTGCCGTATGCCACTCTTTGGGTACGTATCCTGTAGTAAGGCTAAGATTAAACAGCAGCCTTATGTGTGGGTTTAGTTCTTCTAGGAGTTCAAGTAGCACACAGCCTGGGACACCATCCGGTCCCATTGATGCTGTGTTTTTAGCTTTAGAGAGGGCGGCTCTCACCTGGGCATCTGAGATGTTAGGGAGGCTACACTCTGCTGGGATAGTTATTTCTCCTTTTGTGGGGGAGGGGGAGGAGAAATTTGCACTGAACCTGTCTGCCAGAATGTTGGCAATGTCAGTGGGTTCAGTGTATTTTGTGTCATTTTGGACCAACTCTGTGCATATCTGGGAGTTTCCACCCAGGTTTCTAACGTAGCTAAAGAAGGCCTTGTGATTGTCTTTTGTGTCTTTTGCGATTTTTCTCTCAAAGTTGGCCTTGGATGATTTCATGAGTGATCATAGTTTTTTGCTAGTACTGATCAGAGATGCCTTCCCTTTTAGGGATTTTGCTCTGTCATGTAGTAGCTTCCTCCTCCTGTTGTAAAGTTTGTTTATGGCTGGGGTCCACCAGACTGGGCGCCTGCCTTTGGGGGAATGGGTCTTGGTTTTATTTGGGATTGCATGATCCATGCATTCTTGAAGGTGCCCATAGAAGGCATTTGCAAAGGATTCAGCAGTGTGGGTTGTGGTTTCCACTGGCCCAGGGGCCTTGAAAGATACCACTTCAGACTTAAGAAGTGTGAAGTTTGCTTTTGAGAAGTTCTTCACTGTGGTCTTTTGTGCAGGGGTTATGGGCGGGATGTGGATTTCCAGTGAGATTAATTTATGGTCTGATCTTACCAAGGAGGGATGTACTTCCGGTGTGGAGCATTTTGTCCCCATGTTTGTGATGATCAGGTCTAGTATATTGTCTCCTCTTGTGGGAATGGTGACTAGTTGTTCCATTGCATTTGAGTTTATGAATTCTAGGAACCTTTGGGCTAGGGTGTTGGGGCTTGAGTAATGTTCCCAGTCTATGTTTGGGTAGTTGAATTCTCCCAAAATGATGGTATTTGGAGAGACATTCATACTGTCCAGTGTCTTCAGGAAGGCTGTGTGGGGTTCCTGAGTTTGAGAGGGTGGTCTGTAGCATGCTACAAACTGTAAGGCAGTTTTGCCTATGGTTAGTTGCACCTGGATAGTCTCCGATGCTTCGTGCGTTGCCACTAACCTGGAGGTGTGGGTATCTTTGATGAAAATGGATACTCCCCCTCCTTTTGTGGTTTGGTCCAAGTTTTGGGGCCGGAAAGCAGGATATGAGGTAAAACCTGATAGTGCTGGGGTGCTCTCAGGAGCCTTGAACCAGGTTTCAGTCACTGCACAGACATCGATGTTCTCCATACTGAGGAGGGCTTCGAGGGCATGCATCTTGAGGTTTAGACTTCTGGCATTGAGCAGCATTACCCTTAGTTTTTTTCCACTTGTGTTTTCTAGGGAGGTAGGTTTGTCATTTGTCAAGCATGTCATCCCAAGCAGACAGACATTGGATCCCCTTAGAATGACACCAGTAATTAAGCCAATTGTTAAAACTGATCATTTTGTCTTTGTACTGTGGCATCATTCTTGGTGAGGGTAAGATGCTGCTCAGGGTCATGGTCATACCGGCCTGGGCTACATAATCAGAGAGCTCCTCTATGTCTCTTTTCATGTAGTCCAGGGAGGTACGTCTCAGGTCGTTCACACCGGCATGTACAATGACTGAGTCATATTTGTACTTGCTGTCGAGTGACCTGAGTGCTTGTGTTATGGGGCGGATCTAGCCCCCGACAGGCAGCTTACTGTGACCCTCTCCTTGTTCAGTCTGGTGAGTGGGACGTCACTGTGCCTGACTATGGAGTCACCTATTACAAGTGTGCCTGGCATGTTGTTTGGCCTTAAGGGCTGTGACTGTTTAGCACACTGACTTTGTGAACTATGTGTTGCATGTGCTGTGTCTTGAGGTGGTGGTTGCTTGGGTGTCTGCTTTGGAGGCCTCTGTTGTTTTGGTAGATTTTTAATCAGCGCCTCCGAGTATGTTTTTGTGTGTTTATGTGTTTGGTTTGCAGTTGTGATAGTTCTATGTGAGACTGGGTTTGTGGTGTGCGTGGTTACCTTCTCCTCCTGACTGGTCTTGCCAGTACTGAATTGAGAGAGCTCAGCCTCCAGTTTGGCTATATAGTTGCATCTCTTGCATATATTTGTATTTGTTGGGAGGAGGAGAGGGTTGTCTGTGTACATGAGGCAATTGTAACATTGCAAAAAACACAGTTCACCTACTGAGGAGCCCAATCCTTTAATGAAAAATACAAGTAATAAACATGAGTGCTTTCGTCTGCAAAAATACAAACTTCATCAGATCATCGTCAAGATTCCCAGATTCACCAGCTGAACAGGAGAGGACGCCAGCAACTGACCCTTCGACATGCTAGAAATAGTGAAAAAGATTGCTGTGTAACTGAGTCAGAAAGGACCTATAGGGAAATGGGCACTCAACAGAATTTAGGTGAATGAAGTACTTTCGTTTGTTTAAGAGTGCTTTACCTGTATAAAAAATGCTTAAGGAGCAAGTGCTGAACTTTTCAGATAGAGTATAGGCTGTTTAGATTGCAAGTAGAATAGTTCTAAGGGAAAATTTGAAGAGCAGACTTGGCGGAGCCAGAAAAAGTTTAACCAAGTTTAACGTTGTTTAACCGGCACTGTGCTAGGCACACGACCGCGCAAAGACGTGCAAACGCGGATTTTAAGCAGTGAATCACAAAAGAGCTAGGAATGGTCCCAAACAACCAATTACTAACAGCTTCTTGTGCTGAGGTCACTTCCCCCAAGGATAGGTAGGCTGCTCAAGGCTCCCCACTCCCACTGGTGAGCAAAGAAACTTCCTTCTATCCAAGTAAGGTAATGGACAACACAGGAACTACACCACAGCCCAGAATACAGCAATGCCTGTATACTGGTCTAAACTAGTCGAGAAAGGCGGGAAAACAAGGATTATTTTTTGTTTTGTTTTTTGTAGAAATACACAGAAAATGCAGAGACAGTGATAAATTAGTTACACAGGCTAGCACACTTTAGTGGGCAGCCTCCACAGTTCAATTAAACAAACAAACAAGCAAACTTTCGACTAAATTCGACTTTAAGTGCAGATTTTAAAATAAATGCAGTAACCTTTGTCCAGGTCAAAAGAGAGGGAGTGACCTAGTCACATCTGTGTGTACTTGAGTTATAGTACAGCTTCTAATTAACATCCTCTGTTAGCTTTTACCTCTGCTGTGGCCTATAGGCTTTTTCTGATGCTGAACTATTTACAGACAATATTATGTCTAATTAATTCCAAATGTGTGAAAGATTAAACTTGAGTTTTTTTGGCAATCTTTTGACCTAGGGACAAGTGACTTTAGTGAGTCAGCCTCATTAGTGGGTGTCCATCAAGAATCCACTTACTGTATGGATAATAAAAGCGGTTCAGAAAAATGGGGGAACCTTAGAGTTGATCTGGAATAAGCTAGAAATTGATTATTGTATTTTTGAAGATCTTTTCATGTGAGTTGGGAAACTGAATGTCAAGTATACTTCACATAATGTAGTCTAGGCAACTTGTTTTGTGGTCAAAGGATGGTTATGGGCATGTCAAAAGCTTTTGAGGTGTCAACAAAGACTGCTCATGTCAGTGCACCTTTCTTCATACTTTCTTCAATGCTACTATTTTAATTAGCAAATTTTAAAGGTGCTCGGCCTTTATATAGGTCTACTTGTCTACCCTAAACCGCTGCTTAGTCAGATGTTCAGTTAGAATTGCAGGTATCACTGTCCTGGTCTCTTCCCTTATAGAAGAAGAGGAAGGCATTCTTAAGTTGCGGGAGCTTTCAGAAAATCTGTTTTCCATAACTGGGATCATCATAACTCTTCAAAGATGGTAAGGTATGACCTCCCAACACTATTAAATTGCATGACTTGGTAAATGGTCACCCATTCTCCAGCTTGAGTGACCCTCATATTGGCAGTTCCTAACCTAGTGGATGAGTGATACCTGCTGCCTTGCTCCACTGTCTCAGTGCATGTAGCACTACTAGTAAAGGAAAACAACCTCTCCTCCTGAACTAGCATATTGCTTTCTGTGAAGTTCTGCCCAAAATGTTTATCCCTCTCTCTCAGCCCATAACAGTGTGCCATTGCTGATGGGGTCCTATGAACTTACCGTAATAAGAAGGTATTTGCAGAAGCCTTTAAATTATGAAACCCTGCCATATATGTGAAAGTGACTTCACTGGGTATCATCATGTTTCCTACCCCATATAAATTCCTTTATTAGTTCTTTCTAAGCCACCCATGGCTGTACTTGTCTGTATTTCCAAGTGATGTAATAAATAGTTTACCTCCGAGTTCTTGCATTTTTCCTGCCCATGAGTATCACTTTCAACCCGGAGCACAACTAATCTAACATAAATAAGTTCTCTCACAATGGTTTGTAGTTTATAGCAATCATTATATGTTTGTGCAAGTTAATTCCCAAATGTTTAAGGGCCATTCTCCTTAGAGAGATATGTATATTAGAATTTGTTTAGGGCTTGCTTGACTTTGTTGATCACTGTTAACCCCTTTTTCTGCATGTAGTAATTGGGGAATATATAGATGGTCTTAAAGTAGACTTTCTGTCAACACCAAGAAACCATCTGTGAACAGTAAGCTACAAAAGTCTGTGCCCTCAAATACCCATCCAAAAAAACAAAATACTTCCCTCACCATCATTGCTAGGGGGTTGATGGCTAACCAGAAAGGGGCTGGGATAAGGAACATCCTTAGCTTGTGCATCACTAAAGGCAGAAAACTTCTGAAAGATCAGTTCCAGGGAGGAGTGTTATGTGGGGGGATTGATAGAGAGCTGTTATTGCAGTAATTAATGACAAGAGAAAAACAAAACCCTCCCAGTGCTGACTGCACGTCATCCCATCTTACAAAATCAAAAGTTTTTTGAAGTCCATCATGAAGACAGTGCTGGATTCTTCAATAATTTTTGAATTTACATAAAACTAATAGAGATCCCTAGGTGGTCATCAATATAATGTTAATTTTCCTGGATGGGGTGAATCAAAATTGTGTGGAGTGCCTGCTGACATTTAATTAGAATGCCAGCATATGTATTTTACATGCATATTTATGAGGAAGATAGGAATGTAGTTGCTTATATCTGATGGGTCTTTCAGTACAGTATCAACGGACACTCCTGAACAGTGTCCATGAGCCTATTGTCTAATGTGGCTGATGACACATTGAAAGCAGCAGGCACCAACATTGCTATATGCTGACATGTCTGGATGTGTCTCTGATTTTGTGTAACATTTCAAGACATCCTTCATCAATGCCCCTTATGATGGGTTCATCCTTTTTTGGACCAAAAGTGAAGGGAAACACTTTCTAGAAGTGAGCAAGATGGTAAGACCATGTCATCTGCCTTTGGGATCTGCTTTTCCACCACTTAAAGGACTTCTAGGAACCAGAAGGGTGATAAAAAGCTTTGATTCCATAAATTGCGGAGTGTTATGAGCAACACCTCTGGCAACATAGCAGTGGTCATTACTGTTGCAGCAGAGGTGGTCCACTGAACCAAGGAATTCAAGATCCCTTCCCCAACAAGGTTTCGCAGCACTCTTGAAGTGTTAGCCAATTGCTACAGTCAGGGGGTGAGGTGGATGAAACATGTCTATGCACCCACAGGCTGGACTGCCATCACCTTAGATACGTGGGTGTAAGGAGCCATAGCCATAGGTTACATCATTCCCTTTCTTTACGTATTTCTCAACCCAAAAATACTTTCCAGCATCCCACCCCTGCAAAGAAAGGTGGCAGTACAAGAAATCTGAAAGCTGATAAGTCGTCCACGATGTCACACCTGACCAGCAAGGATAACTGAGTGTATTCAAGATTCTTTTTTTATTCCAAAGAAAAACTGGGAACTGTGGTCCATTTTGTACCTCAGCTACTTGAACAGCATATAAAACAGAAGAAATTCCGGATGGTCGTGATTCAGTCTATTTTGCCTCTTCTGAGGAAGCATGACTGGATGTGCTCAGTGGACATTCAGGATGCATACTGTCACATAAAAGTAGACAGATAGTCCAGAAGGTTCTGCCACTTTTGGCTAGAGGACAGTCCTTTCTAGTTCAGGGAGCTGTCCTTTTGTCTCAGCACAGCCCCTCCCCCCGGGTATTCATCAAATACAAGGCAGTGGTTGCAATTCATCTCAGACTGCAAGGGTTCCGGGTGTTCCCATATTTGGACTACTGGCTCATGACTACTCCCACCAGTAAGCTACTAGTCCAAGCCAGGTTTACAGTCTTACAACCAACTAGGAGTCATGATCAGTGTAAAAAAAGTCCAAACTAACTGCTGTTCAGATAATAGAATCCATAAGGTCTCAACTGGGATACTACCTTATAAATAACCGGACTACTGGAGTCAAGAATCTTGACCCTCTGGCAACAAGTGTCAGCAGTTCTTCTCCCAGAATCCTCCAGTCATGTGCATACTGCATCTCCTAGGGTCCATGGTAGCCTCTGTAAATGTCATCCCTCATGCTAGATTTTATGTGAGACTATTACAGTGATTATCCCAGTTCAGTTGTCAGTGTTTGCATACAGCAACTTTGTTGATCTGTCCCCTCCAACCTTTTTGTTAATGTAGTCCATCACCAATATGAGTAACAGTGAAATTAGAGGTGAACCCTGATGCACACCCAGTCTCAATGGGAACCCCTGTGCGAGTCCGAACATGTTTCATACTTATATCATTGGGTCCTTTTAAATAGCCTGCACTAGCCCGGTCAACAAACGTAAAATAAATAAAAATAATTCTACCAGTGTTTTTGGAACTTAGAACAATTGTAGGACTGACCAAATCAGCTTTCTTGGAACCTTGTTGTTTGCTTTCTCCAAGTCTAGGAATGTCCAGTTGAACTCTTTCCTCATCTCTAGCTTATTTTCAGCTGTTACACTGCAAACATCAGGTTGATTGTGCTGCATTCTGATCTGAATCTGAACTGCTCATCTCATCTCCCATTGTTTACTCTCTCCTGATTTTTCACGCAGTTTGCCAGAAGTTTGATACCTCAGTACTGCCCACAGTTGTGAATGTCCCCTTTGTTCTTGTAACTGAAACTTAGTATGCTTATTCTCCAGTTATCTTGGGTACACCTTTCTCTCCTCTCCATATTGGTACGAGTTCCTTCAGGAGCCATTTCTCCTCTACTCACCCAACATCTTGATCATATCTAGAGGGACTTCATCTGAGCCTGCTTTGTGGCATTCATGATGGTAATAGTTTCTAAGAACTGTGTTTTGCAGACAGTGGTTAACTATCTTTCCTGTTTTGTTGAGGTATAAGCCCCATTTCCCCAAAGTATTTTCAATGTTTTGTTTATTAATGGTGTCTCCTGGTCAAATCGTTTGTCATGATGTGTTCTTCTACAAACTGACCTCAATGATTTCTCTGGTGTAAACTGGAATGTTGTCTCCATCCTGCCAGCTTTATACAGTTCCATTCCTGGATGTGCAACACAGTTTGTTCCTGTAAGTTAAGTTTTCATTCAGAATAAATGAATATGTGTTTTGCCTTTCCTTGTTCCCAGGATATGTGTCCTCCATTCTCCACATGGACTCCACTTCCAGACCTCAGAGATGAGTGACTTTAAGTTCCAGCAGTCTCCTTGCGAAAATGCTAAGCTGCAATTTAAATTGCATTTTTCAAATAGCTTAATGTGATGAATTTCAGTTTTTGTGAATTCAGTGCTAGGTGCTAGTAGAATGAAATAATGCCTAACAGCAAATATTAGCACAGGCCTCTAATGTTTAATTGTGTGGGGATCAGTAGACAAGGGTATTTTTTTCAAAGCATTGGAAATGTGTCTGTCATTAGGAATGTACTGAAAGTGTAAGTTGTAGTTGGTCTAGAATGAAAGAGGCAGCTGTTTTAAGGATCATTATAAATTAATTATCTAATCCTGGATTGCCTGCCTCAGGAACATGGCTTAGTAGATTTCCTGTTTCTTTTTGTTTCTTGTGATGAAGTGGACAAATAAATACAAAGTATAGGATTCTCCTAGGAGAGTACAAGGCAGTCATCCCTGGTGGAACATTTTAAACCTAGCCATATTATCTATTTGTCACTTAGCTACGTTATCTCACAAGCATTTTGTGACAACCCCACTTATACCCCTGACACTAAGGAGATTTGGTCCTCACCACTGTCTCCAGTAAGGAAGCATCACTGAAAGCAGGGAGAGAAGTACACAATTTCCCCTAAGAGTACACTGGGAGGAGGCTCCAAACCTGAGACTGGACTAGATGCTTCACTCCAGGTCCCCAAATGAATCATTGCATTAACCACTGCAGAGTTCTGTGTCCCAATTCTAGATATTTGACACACTCACTCTTAAATATTTGATATTCACACATGCAAACACTCTTGGGAAAGACTGGCATCGATTTACCTGCTATGTCCTCTTTCCCAAATTACAAGGTGACGGCTGCCATCAGTCAAATACTACAATACCCTTCAACACCTTCAACAGGGGTGTTCAATTATGTTGATCTTATATAAATCTTTTCAACTTCACCCAGCTCATTGACTCCCCCACTAGACCTAACAAAGGCAGTGACAATGGATCCATCTTAGACTGGATTCTGGTTACAAATCCTAACAAAATGTCCTCATATAGACCACTCCTAAACACCCTCAGTGACCATCTCCCAGTCTTTATTAACTGTGCTGCCCCCCAAGCCAAAGCCAACAGAAATACAAACAAGGAATTTGACATAATTTAACACTAAAACATTCCAAATCTTAAAACCAACTGATTGGAACTTACTGAAAACCCTCCATATTGACAAAGCAGTTGATCACGTCAACACCACCTTCATGAACTTAATAGTCTCGCACCCTGCCGACTACAGAGGATGAAAAATAGCCATGCCCCTTGGCCATCCAAGCCTAGTCGACTTCATGCATAATGCATGCCAGAGAGAAAATATGGAAGTCATGGCAAGCAGATCAAACCCCCAGACCTAATAAAATTCAAACTACGCAACCAAGTAAAAAAACTGGTCAACAAAGATAAAAAAGAATACTACCTAAAACTTTAGTCCAACCACAAGCAGAACCCAAAGCAATTCTGGAACTCCATTACCTTTTTACTCAACCCAGGCAAAAAAAAAAAAAAAAAAAAAAAAAACTCCTGCCCATACCCTGACAAATCTCCTGAAAAAATAGCCTCCCTTTTTAACACCTTCTTTAACAACTCCATAGTCGACATCACATCAAAATGTTCTCAGCCAAATAACACCAAATGCCACTCACCCACCTCTGGAACACCCACTGACCCCCCCCAACTCTTGCCCAATACCCACCCCTCTTCGACCTTTACTCTAAAACCAATCCTACTCACAACCATAAAAAAATCCTATTAAAGCTAAAATCTTGCTTTAATGCCCCCTGATGGCATCTCCTCAGAATACCTCAAAATCATTGCTGACAGTATCACTTACCCTATAAGCATACTTATCAACAGATCCATTCTTGAGCTCTACGTTCTCAAATGCTGGAAAAAGGCTTTCATTCTCCCTCTCTAAAAAGGCAGCAATAATATTCACATCACTACCTTCCGACTCCTTGTGATTCTCTCATCTATCTCTAAAATCCTAGAAAAAAATGCATCACTATCCAACTGCTCCACCATCTTCTTCACAGTCAAATACCCTCACAGCATGGCTTCAGAACCAGCCACAGCACTACAGCTGCCCTTCCCTCCTTTATGGAGACAGTCAACAGAGCCAGTGTTGCTGGCAAATTAGTCTCCTCCCTGTTTCTTAACCTTTCCAAAGCATTCTATACTGTTTCTCACCCTCTGCTTATCACCCAGATCTCTAGGATTGGACCCCCCCCCCCACTCTTAACTGGTTCTCTAGTTACTGAAAAAAAAAGGCAACAGGCTGTCAGATGGCATAACTCCTTCTCTTCTTTTCTCAACACCCCTACCAGAGTTCCCCTAGGCTCCATACTTGGTCCTCTCCTATTTAGCATATTTATAAGCAATTTCAATACATCTCTAACGCAAGAATCTGTCATTCAGTATGCAGACGACTCAACTATTGTCTGCTCTGCCAACTCCATGTCTGATCTACTCCAAATAACTCAAAAGGCTTTCTCCTCGACGCTCAACAAACCACCTAGCACTAAACCCAAACAAAACCAAAATCATGCTATTCACCCCTAAGAAAACAACCCCCTTAAATAAATCTAACTTCGTCTACTCTCATAGTAAGTCTATAATTAAAATCATCACCCACACAAAGCTCCTTGGAGTCACTAATGAACACATGAAATTTAACCCACATATATAAAACACCATTCGGAAAACACACCTTAAACTTGGAATCCTTTATACACATAACTGCTTCCTAAGCTCAACTGCAAGAACAACCCTTGCCACAACTTATCTGTTACCCTGTCTCATCTACAGCACCCCTCTACTTACAATATCCAAAGCTCTACTAAATCCAGACTTAAGACATGCTAACCAGTTCTAAACACTCCACCCATCACTGCCATGCTCTTAAGTCGCTGAAATGGCTAGAACTTCCAAACTCTTTCCTACCTGCAACTATGCACTGCTCACAAAATGCTCTTTAGACTCCTTGTCTGTACTGCCCTGAGCTCAACATTCAGCTACTACCACCCAAACAGGACCCTTAGAGGAAGAGGAACTCTTGCAGGTCCACAAACCATACTTCCCACCCGACCAGCTTCTGTATGCTTTCTCAATAGCCAAGGACTGGATTGCACTGCCCATATCCATTAAAACAACTCAAAATCCCACCTCCTTCAAATGTTCCCTTCACAACCACCTATCCTCAAGCTGGATGTACATTTCTTCCAAGCCCCCCTAAAAAAAAGTTTGCCTGTTTCTTACCAATCATAACTTTTACTCATAGGTTTATAGGATGATACTAGACTATTGGCCTAGAGGCCCTTATAAGCCTAGCCAAGAATTTTGCCCATGTTCCCACAAAGTCAGCACCTGTTTCCCTTGTCCAGTAGGGATACAGGTGGGATCCCAGGGGTGTATTTTCTGTTTCTCATCCAGTCCAGGCTCCTCGTAAAAAGGCTAGTGAGGTACTCTGTTTGACATGGAGAGGGAGTGTATTCCACAGATGAGGGAGACTTTGAGACACCATCCTGCCAACAAGTCATATTAATGTCACAGACCAGGTTGAGGCCTTGCATGCAGGTTGCACAAGTGGAGTTTGACTTACAGATATGCAGCAACTCTGTTAAGGCTGGGTCTGAGATGGCCTTGTGTGCCAGATTCAGGTCACCTCTGAGCAGTCTGTATAAGACTAAGGAGAGGGACATGGCTGTTAACATATCTGTATAGGATAGGTGTTTGAGACCCTGGATTTTCCTGGTCAGGAACCACTGTGGTCTCTCCAGCTGCTGCATGTGCATGGCAAGGTACATGGCAAAGGGGGCATTGTACTCTATAATGGGTCTGATAAGGGAGGAATACAGGAATATTATGACTTCCTTGTTCCTGGATGAAATACCCTTACTTATGAGTTGGGCCACGTAGAAAGCCTTCTGTACAACAGAGGCAATGTGGTGGTCAAAAGTCAGGTTGCTGTCAACCTTGGTTCCCAAGTCCCTCACTACTGATTGCATGCTTTGTACGTTGTTATTAATGTGATAATTAGAGGGGATGCTATTTTCCCCAAAGGGGATAATGATGCATTTCTTGGTATTCAGTTTGAGACCATGCTTCTGGCACCGGTCATTACATTTGGGTAAGGCCCTCTTGGAGGATATTCACATCACTAGGGGAGTTTAAGGCAGCACCCAGATTGCAGTCATCTACAAACTTGGTCAACGACAGACCACTGGTTTTGGCTTGCACCTCAGAAAAATATACCCCAAACAGTAGATGCCCCAAGATTGAGCTTTGGGGTATACCACTTGTTATGGGTCTACTGCTAGAGGTGGCTTCCCCTGTTTTGACTGAGTTCTATCACTGAGCCACTTAGCTGCCCATCTGGTAATATACAGGTTGACACCTAGCTGAGGGAGTTTATCTATTATGCCCAAGTGGGGAATATTGTCAAAGGCTTTGGCTAGGTCAAGGTAGGTGGTGTGCACTGTCTTCCCCTCATCCATGGCTTTGGTGACTGTTTCAGAGAAGTTGACCCAAGTGTAATAGGCATGCTCTCCCTTTGACAAAACCAGACTGTGCGGGGTCAAGCGTTTGGAGGTTGCCAATGTCCTTGTTCATAAGGTCCATGATAATGCATTCCATGGCCTTGCAGATCAGGCCAGTTAGGCTGATGGGCCTGAAATTGCCTTGGGTAGTGGACACACTCCACTTTTTGTAGAAGGATGGCAGTGGCGGTCCTCCATTCGGATGGGATGAAGCCGATGCTCAGGCTTTGGTTGAATAGGGTGCCTAATGGAGCTGTGAGAGCTCATGGATGAGTTCATGTAGGACACAGTCAGGGATGTTGTCAGGTCCCATGGAGACTGTATTTTTTGCCTTTGAGAGAGCATTAAAGATCTGCTCTCTAGTGTTGAGGGGAGGACAGGTGCTGGGGATGTCCTGGTTTACTGATGGGGGACGGGGGTTGAGTGAAGTTCTCAATGAACCTGTCTGCCAGCAGGTTGGCTATATCTATGGCATTTGTTCATGTGGTGTTCTTTACCACCAGTTCAGAGCAAATTTGGGTGTTACCTTTGAGAATGTGGACATATGTGAAGAAGGCCTTGTGATTGTCCTTAGTGAATTTGGCCAATTTGGTCTTGAAGTTAGCCTTAGAGGACTTCACCAGTGACCTTATTTGCTTCTTCAGACAAAGGGGTGATTACTTCTAAATTGGCACCTGCTCCTTCTTGGTCCTGGGCAGCAATTTTTTCCTTTTATTATAGAGTTTTTTTATTGCTGCTGTCCACCTGACAGGCTTACTCTTTGAGGAAGATGAATTGGTCCTGTCGGGTATTGCTGAGTATGTACAGCTATGTAGGTGCTCATATAGTTTTTTGGTGTAGACCTGGACATTAGTGCTAGTTCCAACTGAAGGGATGGTGGCTATGAAGCTGTTTATACCTGCTCTCAGGACATTGTAGCCAGCTTTGGAAAAAAATGTTGTTTGACCCTGATGGGGGGGGGGATGAGTCAGGGGAGATGGTGACTTCAAAAGTAAAGTGATCATTTTATGGTTAGATCTTACCAAGAAGGATAACATTGTAAGGCTGCTACAGTGGCTACTCATGTTGGTTAGTACCAAGTCCAGGATATTTTCACTTCTCCCAGCTGATCCAATGCATTGGCACTGATGAAGTCAAGGAATATCTGGGTGCTCATGTTTGGGCTAGAATAGGTCTTCCACTTTGTGGTTGGGTAGTTAGTCACCCAGGATCAGAGTAGAGGGGTGAATCTTGATGGATTCAAGTAAGTCCAGTTAGGTGGAGTGGGCGTCCTGAGTCAGGGTTGGGCGGGTCTGTATCTAGCTATGATTTAAATAGGTGTTTTGTCAACAGTTAACTGCACTTAGAGCATCTCCTGTGCATCATACTGTTTTATCAACCTGGAAGTGTGTATATCTTTGATAAATATTGAAACTCCACCTCCTTTGGGATCTGAAGGTATGATAGGATGAGTAACAAGGTAAGGCAGCGTGCTCTCCGCAGCTTTGAAACAGGTGAGGTTTCAGTGACTGCACAAATGTCAGCATCCTCCAGGGTGAGGAATGCTTGCAATGAGTGCAGTTTCATGCTAAGACTCCTTGCGTTTGGCAACATGACCTTTAAATTTTGTTAAGAAGAATTTTTCATGTTGGTAATTTTGTGCTCATGACTTTGACTAAAAAAGGCATTATGGAGGAGGAAAAAGCCTTTGCCAGAATCCT
This sequence comes from Protopterus annectens, assembly GCF_019279795.1. Classification (NCBI taxonomy): domain Eukaryota; kingdom Metazoa; phylum Chordata; order Ceratodontiformes; family Protopteridae; genus Protopterus; species Protopterus annectens. Next base: position 1,080,895,604 of record NC_056732.1, on the reverse strand, counting down.
GGAGCCCAGGGGAGACAGATGAAGGCCATCTCTGGCAAAGCATTGTGGTCTGTCAGTCATATCCTCCCAGGCTGTCAGGTACTGGATCCCCTTGGAGTGACACTAGAAACTATGCCAATTGTTAAAATCAATCATTTTCTGTTTGTATTGTAGCATCATATTCTGGGTGATAGTAGGATAGTGCTTAAGGCTAGGGACATAAATGCCTGGGCACACATTCAGCGAGCTCAATTATGTCTGTCTTCATATAGTCCAGAGAGGTACATCTCAAGTCATTCACACCAACACGGACTATGACAGAGTCATAACTGTACTCATTGTTGACTTGAGTGAGTGCATGATATGGTGGATTCTAGCACCTGACAAGCAACTTACCATGACTTTCTCCTTGTCTACCCTGGTGAGGTCCAGATCTGTGTATCTTACAATATAATCTCCTATGACTAGTATGTTGGGTTTGTGGCTGGGCCTTAGAGGCTGTGAGACATAGGCATGTGTACTATGTATGGTGCTTGGTGCTATGGGTTGTGATGTGCATGTGTGTTTTTGCTTCTCAGGTCTGTTTTGTTTAGATATGTTTCTGCTGAGAACCTCCACATATGTAGGAGGGTGGTGTTAGAGGTGTGGTGTTTATAGTGTTTGTACATATAGCCTTCTCAGTGCTAGATGTACTGGCTTGTGACTGACATGGCAAGGATTCTAGTTTCATAATGTAATTGCATATCTTGCATATTGTGTTCCTAGGTGGTAGTAGTACAGGGTTGTTTGTGTACATAAGGCAATTGCTATATTGTCTCAGGATGCCCATATCAACCAAACTGACAAGAGAAACAGAGGAAATTGTCTGCCCGTGGTTGTCAGAATCTGTTGAAGAGAAGTCCGGGATAGTAGAGTGTGTACGATGTGAGGAGAGTACCTATAGGATTAAGTAGGGCTGGATATATCAGTACAGTAGCTGCAAGGGAGGGCCTCACGCAGGAGTGCTGGTAAGAGAAAAAATGCAGTTGAGATGCCTATCAAAGGGTTCAAACATCGCCGTGGTGGTGCGCAATGTGCAAACAATTACAAACCCACGCAAACACAGGGTTTACATACTATAAAAATAAAATAGAAATACTGGAAATGACCAGTCAACCCTTGTCCCTGAGCTCTTAACTAAACACCGTATGCTAGAAAAGTTCCAACCAGTTCACTTACTCCCACTAAGTGCAGGCAGGCCCCAGCCAACACAAGATGGCATAGCAGGAAACACAGGAATCACGCAAGCAGATATGGATACAGCAAATCTGTAAGTAAGCTATGCTAAAGATATTTAAACTGTTTAGTTTGATTTAACACAGGAGAACAGATACACACTTAAATATAACAGTAGCAAACAAGAGCAAACTGATTTAAACAAATTAACCAATAAAAAAGCTCAAACGTGAGCCCTGTTCCAGCAACCTTCGATCAGACAAGCTCTAAATGCACACTCCTGCCACTAGGATACAGGGGAACACTCTTCAATAAAATATGGCTTGGTTTAGTGCTCAAGTTATACAAACAGAGCTAGATTCAGCAGGTCTGTATCTAGTCTATGCTACAGCAAACAAGGTGCACCAATTTCAGAATGAAAGTGTTCAAATAAACAGGCACAATAAGCCTTCAACCAGCAAGTCCCAGCTCAGAACGGCAGAATCTACCCTCTCATTCCACAAGACTGTAGACCACAAACCTTAATGTAAAATAACTGGCCTGAAGCCCAAGTGCTTAAACCAGAATTAAAACAGTTTTAGAATAACAGACACACTAAGCCTTCATCCAGCAATTCCCAATTTAGAAAGATGTAAGCTACCTCTCCTGCCACAAAAGTGTAGACCACAAACTTTCCTAATGTAAAACATCTGGTCTGAAGCCCAAGTGCTTAAACCAAAAGGCTTAGAATAACAGTTACAATTTAATCAGGCTACTAATAAGCAGTAATAAATGTAATTGAATAATTTTAAGAACAAGTAGCAAAACCAAAATAAAGTAATACATTAGAAACACAAATGCAGTAAAAGTAGATAAAATGCAAATTTTAAGCTCTCTGTGAGAACATTCTTCTTTAGATAGAGAAACAATACTCTGTAACTGGAGAATTTAGAGACAGTGTATTATATGAATCTTTACTCTTCAGCAATCAGATTACTAGTATACATTTTCCTTAATTTTTGTACATATTTATTCTTTATTACATTTTGTATTGCAATTTTTTTTTGATGCACACTTATCTTTGTATTCATTGCATTCAGTTTTCTATTATTAATTTTTTTACTGTGGAGCATTTCTCCCTGGGCCTCCACTGAAAATGGGATGTTCTTCGTGTTTCACTGTTGCGGTCATCGCATTTGGGTTATCCCTGCCAGGGTAGCCCTCGGCCGGCCCGAATACCAGAGACTTAGTATTTCTGTGTCAGTTGCTGTTGCTTGAGGAATGACGTCAGGTCATCAGTGGTACAAAGTAAGGCAGCCAGTGCCATTTCGTCTGTCTTTCTTGCCATGGAGCCCGAAGCAGAAGCAGTTCGCATGAGTGCCAGTCCGCTGCTACCTGAGTTTTCATTTCTGAATTGAAGTTGAAGTCTTCTAAAGCTAAGTACCCTGTTGGGGATCCTTTTTTCTTGCACTAACCAATGTCAGAAAAAGTTAATAATTGTCTCACCTGTGGAAAAGCAAATACTACACCGAGACTTCCACTCTTACTGCTTCACTTGTCTAGGCCCAGACCACGACATTCCCTGTTGTTGCTTCTGTGTTTTGTTTAATGCCAGAACTATCTGTCGTCAGGCTTTTATTGTAGCCAGATATTTTCGTTTACAGTCCTTGAATTCAGATAAGGCTTTGGTAAGCCTTCTGTCAGCAGATCTTCCAAAAAAACATAAAGATAAAGACAGAGACAAGACTGCACAGTTCCAAACCTTCCGACGATGCTTCCGTTAAGCTAGTTGTCTGTCCTCTGGTATTCAGTGAGACGCTTTCACAGCCCCTGATGCTCGCTTCAGTTGATTCGCAGGCCTTTACCCAGACCCTTTCGGAGTCCGGTATGCTACAAAACTCTTCTTCGTCTAAGGATCATGTGGTCATCTCTACCTTGGAATGGTCTGGAGCCGCTGAGCAGGCACTGGCTTCCGAGGATGTCCTTCACACCACCGAATCTCAACTCAAACCAATGTCTTCTTTCGTGACTAGCATTCTTTCTAAACAACCGAGTTCCTTAGGCCCAGGGTTCAAATTACACCAAAGAAACTGACTACCCACTCTCAGGCGCCTGCTACCTAGACTCGGTCTTAAATGTTTAAAATGGCAGAAGACCTTATCATGCTGATCAAAGGAAGCTAAACTACCCCCTCAAAAAGGAAAAGAGATCTGTTCACACTAGTTTTGTCTGAACAAGAGTCAGATGAATCTGATGCATCTGACTATCAAGACATGCAGCCCCTCTCCACTTATAAGGATTCTGATGCAGAGGAATCCATTTCTTCAGCCTCTCCCCCAGAGGATTTTTCCTTTGGGGAAACCCTGCATACTTTAAGGGAGCATTTCCAGTGGGAGAGTCAGGACTACCCTCAGTCTAAAAAGAGACACTGGGAATTCCTAGATCTTCAACACAGACCCTTGGCCATACCCCCAGTCCTGGGTGTGGTGGATGATGATTTCCTTGAATCCAGCTTGGCTCCTGATGCCCTACCTCCTGCTCCCAGAAAACCAGACAGGTACTACAGAGTCCCTGACTCACACAAATATCTTTTTAAAAATCCAACAGCTGACCCCAAGGTCATTTCTCAAGGGCCAAAAGAGATAGCAACCTCTGCTAAGAATACCACCCCCCAGACAAGGATTCTCAAGCATTGGACAGATGGGGTAAAAAAGTATACACTTCAGCTACTCTTGCTATCAGGGCATTAAATTGTCAGTTCCATATGCTTAAATATCAGCAACATACCTTGGAACTCCTTAAACAAAAAATGTCTTCCTTTCCTGCTTGGGCAGAATTTAAGGATTTACAAGACTTAATGCATACTGCAAGTCAAGTAACTAAACACACTTTGCACTGTGGTTTTGACACCCTAAGAAGCTTCTTGCAGGGCAGCAGTCACTGCATCTGGCATTAGAAGACATGCATGGCTTAAGGAACAACCCCTGCCAGGCAATGTCAGATCTAAATTGGTGGATGCCCCCTTCCACAAAGATAACTTATTTGGCACTAAGGTAGAAGAGGTCTTAAAAAAGATGGAAGAAAAAGCAAAATCTATGCAAACAGTTAGATTTTTTGCAGGTCCAGCCCTCTAGGTTCAGCGGGCATTTTCCCCTACAAGCACTGATCCTTTCCTGCTCCAAGTAAACAGGCCCAGCCTAGACCCCATGGAAACAAAGTCCCCAGACAGCAGCCCAAGGGAATGTAGAGAATCTAAGCAGTGGACTACCTTCACTTCAAAACCAGGGAGTTCTAAGCCACCCCCTTATGGTAAGAACTCACAATGACTCCCCTCTGCCAACCTTCACTTACCCCTAGGAGGGAAACTCTCCTTTTACTCAAGCACCTGGGCTACCATTACCAAGGACCAACGGGTTCTGAACATTGCATCTCAAGGATACAAATTCTCCTTCCACACCCTTCCAGCCCCAAAAGGTTCCCAGATCTACCACCAAAACAGTGGGCAGAGGCTCAAAAGCAAATCCATTCCCTGCTCTCTTTGAGGGCAATAGAGCACGGTCCTGCAGAACAGATAGGCCAAGGCTTCTACTCCAGACTTTTTCTGGTGCCCAGAAAAGAGGGCACCTGAAACCCCATCCTGGATCTACCCATTCTAAACACCTTCCTGGTGATCCCAAAATTCAAAATGCTCACCCTCCAGCAGCTGCAACCCATGCTCTCCAAGAACACTTGGCTAGCCACCGTAGATCTAAAAGAGGCCTACCTACAAATTTCTATCAGGGAATCTTGCAGAAAATATCGACGCTTCAGGGCAGGATCTCAACACTTTCAGATGTCCTTTGTGTTTCACTGTTGCAGTCATTACATTTGGGTAATCTGCTGGCAGGTTGCCCTCATTCAGCCTGATTAACAAAGTCTTGGGTCCTGCATTGGTTGCTGTCCCTTCTTCCATGACGTCAGGTCGTCAGGGGTATAAAACATGCAGCCGATGCCATTACATCAGTCTTTCTTGCCACGCAGTGGCCGAAGCAGAAGCAGTTTTGCAAGTGCCGGTCGGCCGACACCTGAAATTTTCATTTTTGAGTTTCAGAACCGTACCCCGTTGAGGAAACTTTTTCTTGCTCCTTACCAATGTCAGTAAAAGTTAATAATTGCATTACTTGTGGGAAGCAAATACCTCATAAGGATTTTTATTTGTACTGTATTCCTTGCCTAGGCCGTGATCATAACGTACCTAGTTGTCGGTTTTGTGCTAGATTTAATCAATGCACTATTAAACGTCGGTATATTTTTCCTTCTAAATATTTTGGATCACGATTTAACTATCCAGAAATGATTTTGGTTAGCAATCTGACTACCGGAATACCTAAAAAAACGCAAAGAAAAAGACAGAGACATGCCGTCGAGGTCCAAAACTGACGACAATGCTTCTCCTAAGCCAGTTGCTAGTTCGCCGGTACTCAGTGAGGTGCTTTCGCAGCCCCTGATGCCCGCTACTTTTGATTCGCAGGCCTCTACTGAGACCCATTCTGCATCCGGTATGCCGCAAGATGCTTTAACTATTGAACCCGCGGATGTCTCAACCTTAGATGGGTCCGGAGCCGCTGTGCAGGCACCGGCTTATGAGGGTGTTTTCAGGCCTAAAGATTTGTATATTAAACAGACGCCATCTTCAAAACTAAGGCCAAAATCTACTTCTATGTCTAAAAAAGCAATGCCTGGGCCACGTGTGCAGGCCCCTATGCCTAAAAAGCAAATGATCAAAATGGCTGAAGATTTAATTACCTTGATCAGGGGTAGCCAATTCCCTACTACTAAGAGGCCTACGCAAGACATTGATTATGAATCTTCTGATCAGGATTCTAGTTCTTCTGATTCTTCTACTGAACAGGATTTATCTATACCTACTTATGAGGACTCAGATGCAGAAGATTCCATTCCTTCTGCTTCTCCCCCTGAGGATTTCTCTTTTGGAGAAACTTTACATACCTTAAGGGAGCATTTCCACTGGGAGAGTCAGTATTTCACTGAATCTAAAAAGAGACTTAGGGATTTTCTTCTTCTTCCTCAGCATAGGCCTTTGGTTATACCTCCTGTTCTAGACATTGTTGATGATGTTTTTTCAGAATCTAGTATGGCTCCTGATTCTCTGCATCCAGCTCCTAGTAAACCAGACAGAGATACTACAGGGTTCCTGACTCCCAGAAATTCCTTTTCAAAACTCCTACTGCTTATCCTGAAACCATTTCTCAGGGTCCTAAGGGCATTAAGGCCTCTACTGCTAAAAATCCTACCCCTTCTGATAGAGATTCCAGAGCGCTGGATAGATGGGGTAAGAAGGTTTAAACGTCTGCAACCTTGGCAGTCAGGGCCTTAAACTGCCAATTTCATATGCTTAAATATCAACAGTATATCATGGAACTACTTAATCAGAAAATGATGTTAATCTCTGACTGTGTGGAAAATAAAGATTTGCAGGATTTATTACATTCAGCTGAACAAGTTGGAAAACATACTTTGCAATGTGGTTTTGATTCCTTGGAGGCCTCTTGCAGGGCTGCTGTAACTGAATCTGTGTTAAGAAGGCATGCTTGGCTCAAAGAGCAAATTCTGCTTGACCATGTTAAAGCAAAATTGTTGGATGCTCCTTTACAACACGACCGTCTCTTTGGTAATAAGGCTGAAGAAGTGTTAAAAAAGATGGAAGATAAAGCTAAATCTATGCAAACTGTGAAAGATTTCTTACAAGTGCAACCTCCAAGATTTAGTAGGCAATGGCTTACTAAGAACTGGTCCTTTCCAGTCTCTTTGAGAGCCGCTCAAGTCAAATCCAGACATTCCAAAGGCTCCAGGTTTCAGTCACAAGGAACTTTTAGAACAAAACAATGGGGTGCCTCCCCCTCCAAATCTGGAAACAAGGCACCTCCCTATAGTAAACAGTCTCAATGACATCCCTCTACAATCACCAAGCACTTACCTTTTAGCCACCCCTTTGGGGGGAAACTGGCACTTCATGCACGAAACTTGCAACTTATTACCCAGGACAAATGGGTTTTAAATATAGTATCCCAGGGATACAGATTTCATTTCCACACGTTGCCAATCCCAAACAGATGGCCAGATATGCCCCCAAATCAGTAGGCAGAGGCCCAGAAACAAGTTCTGTCCCTCATGAACATGGGGGCTATTCAACCAGTACCAGAAGAGGAAAAGGGACAGGGTTTCTATTCAAGACTTTTCCTGGTGCCCAGAAAAGACAAATCATGGCGTCCAATTCTGGACTTATCCACTCTAAACACATTTCTGGACATTCCAAAATTCAAGATGCTGACTCTTCAACAGTTACTACCTATGCTAGGCAAAGATGCCTGGTTGGTAACTCTAGACTTAAAAGAGGCTTACTTGCATATCCCAATCAGGGAATCTTGCAGAAGATACCTCCGCTTCAAAGCAGGCTACTTGCATTACTAGTTCTCTGCACTGCCCTTTGGCTTATCTACTGCACCCAGGGTCTTCACAAAGTGCCTGGCTCCAGTAATTGCATTTTGCAGGCAAAGAAATATTCAAATATATCCATACCTGGACAATTGTCTAATTCAGGCAGAAAACAAGGACTTTCTTCTAAAGCATCTGGCATTCGTAAAAAGGGTTCTAACTTGTCTAGGGTACACCATAAACAAAAAGAAATCACAACTGGTACCCTCTCAAAAAATTACATTCCTGGGTGCAAGCTTGAATACAACTGCCCAGATGACTTTACGCCAGAAAAGCAAATTCAATTGGTGAATTACTTCAAACAGGTGGCCACAAAAACCCTGCTATCTGCAAGACAAATTCTGCAAACCTTGCGGTTCATGACCTCCTGCATTCTTCTAATTCCATATGTAAGACTGCATATGAGGAAACTTCAGTGGTACTTAAAAAGGTTATGGAGTCAACATTGTCACAGCCTGGAAACAATGATTCCTATCATACCTTGCCTGCAACTAGAGTTCCTATGGTGGGCAGAGGCCTGCCACCAAAACAAGGGAGTGCCATTCACTCCTCCGCCTGCCACCCAGATCCTAACTACAGACATATCAGGCTGTGCTTGGGGGGCTCATCTGGCAGGAAAGTGCATTCAGGGCAAATGGAGCCCAAATCAAATGCAACTACATATCAATCAGAAAAAGATGCTAGCTGTACAGAATGCACCGACAGCCTTCAAGGACTACCTTCATCCAGGACAACTAATGATAAAAACAGACAACACCACAGTTATGTGGTACATAAACAAGCAGGGGGGTACACATTCCTACCCCCTTTGCAGACTAGCCATGGCATTGTGGAACATGGCCTTGACCTACCAAATACAACTACAAGCTCAATTCATGCCAGGAAAGCTAAATACTCTGGCTGACGAACTAAGCAGAAATCTTATGGACCCACATGAATGGAAACTGGAGCCACAAGTTTTCAGCATGTTGACACGCAAATGGGGGAGTCCAGACATAGATCTTTTTGCCTCACCCCAGAACTATCAGTTGGACAAATTCTGCACAAGAATTCATCACAAAAAAAGCTTGGAAAGTGGATGCTCTATCAGTCTATGCTTTTCCCCCTCTGCCTCAAAGTTCTACAAAAAGTCAGACAGGACAAACCAAAAATGATTCTGATTGCTCCAGACTGGCCTCACCAACACTGGTACCCACTCCTGCACAATGTGTCACATCTTCCTTCGTGGCACCTGCCTGAGACACCTTACCTACTGTCTCAGCAGAACTACCAAATTCTGCATACTCAGCTCCAAACTTTGAATCTTGCAGCGTGGCTAATCAACTAATTTCACTTGTGTCATCCCTCAGCAAACCTGTGATGGATGTCACTTTGGAGGCTAGAAGGCCTAGTACTAGAAAATCTTATGCTGACAAATGGAAAAGATTTTGTGCCTGGAACCAATCACAAGGAATAAGCACAGCAATGCCCAATATTCCTCGGATTCTGCATTATTTAACTGAGATGCTTCACAAGGGCCTATCTTTTTCTTCCATAAAAATCCATGCCTCAGCCATTTCAGCTCATTACAACACTGAACCTCCCCTCTTCTCTCATCCTCTGCTAAAGCAATATCTCACAGGAGCCAAAATTTTAAGACCTCCAAGGAGAGCGCCAACTCCTGCATGGGACCTCAGTTTTGTTTTGGAAAAACTCGCTCTCCCTCCTTTTGAGCCAGCTGCTACTGCGGACCTAACATTTCTCTCCTGGAAAACAGCTTTCCTTTTATCAGTCACTTCAGCTAGAAGGATTTCAGAATTACAGGCTCTTATGGCAGTGGAGCCTTTCATTATTTTTCATCCAGACAGGGTGGCTCTCAGGACCAATCCATCTTTCATGCCTAAGGTGGTATCCAGTGTGGCTCTTAATCAGACCATTCATCTGCCAACTTTCTTTCCCAATCCACAAAAAAAGGGTGAGCGGACTCTGCATTCATTGGATGTACACAGACAACTTAGATTCTAGTTAAACAGGACAAAATCTCTAAGAAAATCTGAACAACTGCTGGTGGCATTTGCTGCAGGGGCAGAGGGAAAGGCTATTTCAAAGCAAACCATTTCCAAATGGATAAGCCACTGTATTCGTTTCTGCTACATGCACCATGGTAAACCTATCCCCAGGGGAATCAGATCTCATTCCACCAGGGCTGTATCTACTTCTGCAGCTTTTCTCAGAGGGGTTCCTACCAGAGACATTCTAGAAGTTGCTACCTGGAGCTCAGTTCATAAGTTCACCAAACATTACAATTTACCTCTCTTCTCTAAATCCAGAGCTGGCTTTGCCACTGCTGTGCTGCAGGGCCTTATAGATGCTCCTAATGCTGTTTAAATCCATCTTCCCAACCATAGCTTTGGGATTCTACCCAAATGTAATGACTGCAACAGTGAAACATGAAGAACATAGTACAGTTGTGTACACTTACCATAAATGTAGATGTTTGAGTGTATTCACTGTTGCAGTCCTGGTTACCTACCCTACAGCCCCCTGTTTTTCTCTTACTATACCTTTCCTTTCTTTTACTATGCTTAAAAGCCTTTTTGGTGTATTTATTGTTTGGAGGTATATTTTTTGTGTTTTAACTTATATACATATATATTGCTTCCCATTTGGGGGGCACCTGACATCTGGGGCAAGAAAAACTGATGTAATGATGTTAGTTGCATGTTTTATACCCCTGATGACCTGACGTCATGGAAGAAGGGGCAGCAACCGATGCAGGACCCAAGACTTTGTTAATCAGGCTGACTGAGAGCAACTTGCCAGAAGATTACCCAAATGTAATGACTGCATCAGTGAATACACTTGAACATCTACATTTATGGTAAGTGTACACAAGTGTACTTTCTCGGCCATTCCCCTTGGCTTATCTACTGCTCCGAGAGTTTTCACAAAATGGCTGGCTCCAGCCATTGCCTCTTGCAGACAAAGAAATATTCAAATTTACCCCTCCTTAGATGGCTGCCTTATTCAGGCAGACAGCCAGGAAAAGCTGCTCAAACACCTGACCTTTGTAAAGAGCCTACTAATCTCCCTTGGGTACGCAGTCAATGAAAATAAATCAAAACAGGTGCCCACCCAAAAGATCATCTTCCTGGGAGCAATTCTGGACACAGCATCCCAGATGGCATACCTTACACCAGAGAAACACATTTTCCTGTCAGCCTATTTCTCTCAACTGGCCACCATGCCCCAGCTTTCTGCAATGAAAATCCTGAAAGCTCTTGGGTTCATGGCATCTTGCATACTCCACATTCCATATGCCAGACTGCATATGAGGAAACTTCAATGGTACCTAAAGAGCCTTTGGTGTCAACACTCTCAAGACCTGGAAACTCTTCTACCTATAATTCCTTGCCTCAGAAAGGAATTTCTTTGGTGGGCAGCAGCATGCTCCCACAACAAGGGACTGCCGTTCTCCCCACACCTTGCCGCCCAGACCCTCACCACAGATGCATCCGACTACACTTGGGGAGCACACATGGATGGCACATGCATACAGGGCCAATGGAGCCCACAGCAAATCCCCCTGCACATCACTCAAAAAGAGATGATGGCTGTGCGGCATGCCTTGATAGCTTTCAAACCCCTTCTCTCTCCAAGGGTTCTCCTGATCAAAACAGACAACACTACTGTGATGTGGTACATCAAAAAGCAGGGAGGGTCTCACTCATACCCTCTATGCAGGCTGGCCATTACCATTTGGCTCACAGCCTCTTCCATACAACTACACCTGTTAGTACAATACCTACCAGGATCTCTCAACTCCCTGGCAGATCAATTAAGTAGAAACCTTTTGGACCCACACGAGTGGCAGCTCAACAGGAGTACCTTCTTCCTAATAACTCAGAAATGGGCAACCCCGAGGGTCGACCTCTTTGCCTCCCACACCAACCATCAGCTCAGCAAATTCTGCACCAGGGAGCATCACTGCATGGCTTGGAAAGTGGATGCCCTGTCCTTCCCCTGGGTCAACCTCTTAGTCTATGCCTTTCCTTCCCTACCTCTCATCCTAAGGGCACTGCTCAAAATAAGGGAGGAAAAACCAAGAACCATTCTTATTGCTCGAGACTGTCCCCAACAGCACTGGTACCCCTTGCTGCGCAACCTGTCCCCACTGCCTCCATGGCATCTTCCTCAGATTCCAAACCTCCTAACCCAGAGAGAAGGGGAATTTATGCATCCCCAATTGCAGACACTAGTTTGGCTTATTCCCTAACCCCAAACCAATCTGCCATCCTCAGTAAACAGGTCCAGGATGTTATCCGTGTGGCCAGATGCCCTATCACCAGAAAGCCTTAAGCAGATAAATGGAAAAGGTTCCGCACCTGCATCCAGGCTAAGGGGGATAATATGGCACAGCCCTCCATCCCTCTCATCCTGAATTACTTAGCTGACCTACTATACAGTGGTCTCTCTTTCTCCTCTATAAAAATTCATGCCTCTGCTACTTCTGCTCATTTTCCCACTAAGCAGCCCCTTTTCTCACACTCTTTGATCAAACAGTTCCTCAGAGGGGCTAGCAACTTGAGGCCCCCCTGAAGGGCACTGACACCAGCTTGGGACCTTAACTTTGTCTTGGAAAAGCTTACACTGCCTCCTTTTGAACCAGCTTCTTCTGCAGAGCTAACATTTCTCTCCCGGATGACAGCCTTCCTTCTGGCCATCACTTCAGCCAGAAGAATCTTTGAGCTGTAAACACTCATGGCTGTGGAACCCTTCATCATCTTCCATGCAGACCTGGGTATCCCTCAGAACTAACCCATCCTTCATGCCCAAGGTGGTGTCCAGTGTGGCTCTCAACCAATCCATTAATTTGCCCACCTTCTTTCCTATTCCCCATAACAAGGGGGAAAGGATTTTTCACTCTCTAGATGTGCACAGACAGCTCAGATACTATCTGGACAGGACTAAATCCTTCAGAAAGTCTGATCATTTGCTGATTAGCTTTGCTACAGGGGCAGAAGGCAAAGCCATCTCCAAGCAAACAATTTCCAAATGGATAGCACACTGCATCCATTTCTGCTACACCCTCCCCCCAAGGGGGTCAGGACACACTCCATCAGAGCATCCTCCACCTCTGCAGCTTTCCTCAGAGGAATCCCCACCAGAGACATCCTGGAGGCTGCAACTTGGACATCCGTTCACACTTTTACCAAGCATTACCACCTGCCTCTCTTCTCCAAATCCAGGGCAGGGTTTGCCTCTGCAGTCTTGCAGGGCATCCTAGCCAACCCCTAGCTTACTTCACTGCCTCCACCCATTTCTTCAGCTTTATGAATCTACCCAAATGTGATGACTGCAACAGTGAATCACGAAGAACATAGTACAGTTGTATACACTTACCATAAATGTAGATGTTCAAGTGTATTCACTGTTGCAGTCCTGGTTTCCCTCCCTCTGTCCTCTTTTTTTCCCTTTCTCCTTTTACCATCATTCTTCCTTGTTGTTCTCCTTTCCTTACAAGGGACGTATTGGTATTTATTTTCCAATGGTGGGGTTCTTCCACCAGAACCTGGCCTCCTACTTTGGGGGCTCCTGACAGGTTAGGGGAAGAAAAAACTGATGTAATGGTGCCGGGTGCCTTATACCACTGACAACCTGACTTCAGTCCCCAAGTGACAGCAACTGACGCAGAAATACCAAATCTCTGGTATTCGGGCCGGCCAGGGGCTTCCCTGGCAGGGTTTACCCAAATGTGATGACTGCAACAGTGAATACACTCAAACATCTACATTTATGGTATGTGTACACAACTGTACTTTCTCTATGGCCCAGTGGACTTTCGCAGTACACAAAATGCAAATAAATAAATAATAAATAAACTGGGAAAAATAAATATTGCTATAAAGGGTAGCATGCAATCCAAGCAATAAGGCTTTTTGGAGTGGCCCTGGTATTATCACAATAAGCATAAGGAGTTTCAGGTTATTAAAAGTACTTTCTAAGTAGCCAGCCACAATAAAAGGTAGTAAAATATTTAATAAATAAAACAATTTAAAACATACGTACACTAAATAACTGATTCCAGTAAGCTACAGAGTTTCACTCAAAGGAATTATGAAAATAACACTGTAGGATAGGTTTCACACTGATTGTAGAAAAACTCTTAACTGTAGCTCCATAGCTGTCTAAAGATTAACTGTCCCTGTCTAATCTAATTAGCTCAGCAAAGCAAGATAAGAATTTATGCCCACTCTTCAGGCTGTTGTCTGGTCCTCAGTGACTAGAATAGCAACTCTACTGTTATTGCTGAACAGCTCTGGGAAGCAAAACTGAGTGATAACTACTGATCTGGAAAACAGCAACTGACTACTGAACAACTACATCTACAACTGACTCAGAGCCTGCATTTATAGCAGAATTTTTTTAAAAAGTCACAGAAAGCTATTGTGAGAATCACAATAATGAGAATTATGAGATCTCTCATGTCAGACTTTAAAAAGTAAGCAAAACAGCTGCTGCGGAGATTCTATTCCTTTCAGCTCTGGCACACAATGACATGACACATAGGTCAGCTGACTAGAATAACCTACATTCAGAATTTAATTTTTTTAAAACATGTACATTTGGTCAAACAGAAGAACAGTGTTTGATTCAAATATCCTGCACAAATCAAAGTAATAATCAAAAAGCATAAACTTATTTACAAAATCAAGCCAGTCATGCCAGCATACACAACACAGGGCAATCCACAATTACCCACAAGCATTCACAAAACTTCAACCAGTCATTCCAGCACAGACAACAACATCCAATATCTTCACACATTTAACTATGCTTGCCATAATAATTTTATTTAAATTGTTTTGATTTATAAATACTGAATTGTTAGTCATATCTTCAGTGTATTAGAGGACCCTACTGTAAGTTAGGGCATCCATTAGGAGGATAGAGGTCAGTGTTTGGGTACATTTCTTATTTCTCATTCATTGGTCTAAATTCTGTTTGAGGAGACATGGATAAGCTTTGTTTTACATGAATGGGAAGAATATTTCAAAGTACTGGTATCCTCTGAAATACGCACCTGTTCCTCCAAACTATTCTGTTTATGTTGCAGTACAGGTTTAGGTCCCTGGAATGGGTCTTCATGCTACCATTAGACTTGCAGATGTGGAGTATGTCCATGAGTACTGGGTCAGAGGATGCCTTATAAGCCAGGCATAGTTTGCCTTTTAATAGTCTATATGAGACTGAGTATAGCAACAGGGTTTTCAGGTGTTAAATGTAGGACATGGTTTTAGGACTGGTATGCTTTTTGTAAGAAATATTTGTGGTCACTCTAGTTGTTGCAAATGCATTGACAGGTACATAATAAAGGGGGCATTATACTGAATATTGGGCCTAATGAGAGTTGAATAAAGTAAGACAATGACATCACTGGACCTAGAAGCTATTCCTGTACTTATAAACTATGTAAAATAGAAGGACTTCCATACAATGGTAGAAACATGTTGGTTGAATGCTTGGTCATTTTCTATGCAAGTTCTCAAAACCTTAACTACTGGTTTTACTCTTCGGGATGAATTGACAGTGTGAGTTCCCTAGAGCAGCCATTTTCCAAAAGACACAATAGTGCACTTTTTAGCATTTAGTCCATGACTCTGACACCAGTTATTTGTGTGGGACAAACTCTTCTATAAGAAACCTGAGTGCAGGATTCAGAGACTACTGCCAGATGTCCTTCAAGAATGCAACTGCAGTTATAACATATGGGTTGTCCTGCCTCAGGCAGCCCTCGGTCGGCCGGATTCCAAAGTCTGGGTCCGACGTCGGCTGATGTCGCATTTCTCTCCGACGTCAGAGCGGCTGGAGTATATAAGCATCAGCCGACGCCATCTTCTTCAGTCTTTCTTGCCGCGCGGTGCCCGAAGCAGAAGCAGTTCGCAAGTGCCGGTCGGTCAGCTCCTGTATTCTTCGAAACCGAAGTCATCAGAAAAGCTAAGTACCCCGTTGGGGATCTTTTCTTGCCTCAGCCGATGTCAGAAATTACTGAAAAAGTAAATAATTGTCTTGTGGTAAACAAATACCTCATAAGGATTTCCATTCTTACTGCCTTCCTTGCCTTGGCCCAGACCACGACGTCTCGGCCTGTGCCGCCTGTGCTCGCTTTAATAAGTGCACTCTCAGGCACCGGGCGGAGTTCGCTGAAGACTTTTTCGGCGAAAAATTTGATTATATAATGCCGTCGGAACAACCGACAAAGCATACTCCTAAGAAACGAAAAGACCGGGACCGACATCCTCAGCCCGCATCTTCCACCGACACCACGCCAAAACTTACCGCGAGTGCCCCGGTTCCCTCTGAGGCGGTTATTCCACCGCTTCAAACCGAAGACACCGCATTACCGATACCTCCGACGCCAGTTATTGATTTTCCTCCGGATACTGAAACCGAGGAAATGCCCGAGACCATTGCTGTTGATAAGGTCACCACTGCACGTGGAGCGGCTAGGCCTCCCATGTCTATGTCTATCAAGGCCTACACACGGGCTAAGGCAGCCAGCAAGACCAAGCATCTTACTGCTAAAACCTTACCTCAGCCTACTCCCGATACTCAAATCATGTCTTTGGCCGCAGATTTAATTTCCCTTATCAGAGGTTCCCAGGCCCACCCTGAGAGAGGATCCCAGCCTCCTCCTGATAAGAGTCCCAGGGTTGAACCCTCTTCCTTCAGATGAAGATTCTGAGGACTCTATTCACTCCGAAAGCCAGGAAGAGCCCTTCCAGACCTATGAGGATTCAGATGCAGAGGACTCCATTCCCTCGGCCTCTCCTCCTGAGGATATCTCTTTTGGGGAAGTTCTGCATTCCATGAGGGAGCATTTTCAGTGGCAAGGCCAGGAATATTCAGATTCCAGAAAGCGCCTTCGAACATTCCTTAAAAAACCCCAACACAGACCCTTAGCTATACCTCCTGTGCTTGATGTTTTGGATGATCTATACTCTGACTCCAGTGTTACCCCTGATACTCTTCCTCCAGCTCCTGTCAAGCCTGACAGATACTATAGGGTTCCAGAAACCCATTCTCATTTCTTTAAGGCCCATACTGTTGATTTAGAAACAATTTCCCAGGGGCCTAAAGGGGTTTCGGCTACCACCTCCAAAAATCCTTTGCCTTCCGACAGGGAAGCAAGGTCCTTAGAGAGATGGGGGAAGAAGGTTTACACCTCCACTACTTTATCTATGAGAGCTCTCAATTGTCTCTTTCACATGTTTCAATATCAGGATTTCCTGTTAGATGATTTACAGAAAAAATTGGCCTCTCCTGAACCTTTAGATAGGAAGTCTTTGCAAGAGGCTGTTCATAATTCTCAGCAGGTTAGCAATCACTTTCTACAGTGTGGATATGATGCATTGGAAGCTTCATGTAGGGCAGCTATGACAGGGGCGGTCATTCGTAGATATGCATGGTTAAAAGAACAACCTTTACCAGATCATGTTAAGGCAAAACTTCTTGATGCACCCTTGGAAAAGAACAAGCTTTTTGGTGCTAATGCTAAAGATGTGTTAAAGTCCATTGAGGAAAAAGCCAAGTCAGTTCAGACCGTCAAAGATTTTCTCCAGGTTCAGCCACCCAGATTCAGCAGGAACTGGCCTTCTAAAAACTGGTCCTTTCCTAATCCTGAAAGATTTCAAAGGGGCAAAAACAGGCGTGCCCGAGGAAGAGGGCAATTCAGAGGATCCTACAGGGGACGACAATGGCAACCAGCAAACCGAAGAAGTGACACAGGGGTTTCTCCTGCCCCGCAGGGACAATCTCAATGACTTTCCTCTAGTTCCGCTGACCAAGGAGCAAACAGAAGCTCCTTTGGGCGGAAAATTATCTTTGTTTTCAAAAAATTGGCACAAACTGACAAAAGACAATTGGATTTTGGACATTATAGACCACGGTTACAGGTTCCATTTTCATACCTTGCCAAGAAATCAAGGCATGCCAAACCTTCCACAAAATCAGAGGGCAGAGGCTATCAAGCAAATTTCTCTGCTTGCTCAGATCAAAGCAATAGAAAAAGTTCCACAACAAGAACAAGGTCAGGGGTTTTATTCAAGACTGTTCCTTGTTCCAAGAAAAGAAACTCAATGGAGACCAATACTGGACTTGTCCGCTTTAAACACTTTTCTCATAGTACCAAAGTTCAAAATGCTGACTCTACAGCAACTCCTTCCCATGCTGGGCAAGGGGTCTTGGCTGATTACTCTGGACCTCAAGGAGGCATACCTGCATGTCCCTATCAGACACAGCTGCAGAAGATACCTCAGATTTCTTGCAGGGCCAGAGCATTATCAATTCTCAGCATTGCCATTTGGCTTATCTACTGTTCCCAGAGTATTCACGAAATGCCTGTCATCAGTAATTGCTCATTGCAGGCTCCAGGGATTCAAATCTACCCGTACCTGGACGATTGCCTCATACAAGCGGACAACAAACTAACCTTGACAAAAAACTTGAATTATGTCATACACTTGCTACAGGCTCTGGGATACACAGTCAACTTTCAAAAGTCAAGACTTCAGCCATCCCAGCAAATAACCTTCTTAGGAGCCAAACTAGACACAGCCTCTCAAATGGCTTACCTGACAGAAGACAAGCAAAGGAAGTTAACTCATTACTTCAAAAGTTTAGCAAAACTCACCCAGATGACTGCAAGGAGATTCCTACAGGCCCTGGGTTGCATGGCATCCTGCATTCTCCTGGTTCCACTAGCAAGACTACACACGAGAAAGCTTCAATGGTACCTAAAAAGATTATGGTCTCAACACAGCAACAACCTAGAAGCAACAATACCGCTCATTCCATGTCTTCAAAAGGAATTTCTATGGTGGGCCACAGTAAGCCAGTCAAACACAGGTATGTCGTTCAAAAAACCTCAGATAATACAGACCATGACCACAGATGCCTCAGACCTTGGATGGGGGGCGCACATGGAGGGCAGATATATTCAAGGACAATGGTCTCCAAAGGAAACACATCTGCATATCATCCAGAAAGAAATGCTGGCAGTAATGCATGCCATCGAGGCCTTTGGACAACAACTTCAACAAGGCCACCTACTAATACGGACAGACAACACTACTGTGATGTGGTACATAAACAAGCAGGGGGGCACTCATTCTTACCCCCTTTGCAGACTGACAATGAATCTTTGGGAAAAATCACTGAGTCTAAACATACAGTTACAATCCCAGTTTGTTCCAGGCAAAGACAATGTTCTGGCGGACAGTCTAAGCAGGAATTTCCTAGACCCCCACGAATGGAGGTTACATCCAGACATCTTTATACGGCTCACCTCGACATGGGGCAGGCCGGACGTAGACCTATTTGCCTCCCACCTCAATCATCACTTACAAAAGTTCTGCTCAAGGACATATCATCCACAAGCATGGAAAATAGATGCTCTCTCATTCAACTGGAGCTCCCTAATAATCTATGCATTTCCACCTCTGCCACTGATGACCACAGTGTTACTAAAGATCAAAGCAGAGCAGCCGAAGGAGATCCTAATAGCTCCAGACTGGCCAAGACAACACTGGTACCCACTACTACGGAGCATATGTCACAACAAAACGTGGGCCCTTCCCCAATGGCCCCAACTTTTGACTCAACACAACTTCAGGACAGTTCATCCCAACATCCAGACGCTACAGCTAACAGCTTGGGAGATCCCATAAATAACCTCAATTTACCTCTCTCCAAGGAAGTTCAGCGGTTACTAACAGAAGCCCGCAGACCATCCACCAGAAAGGCTTACTCAGCCAAATGGAAGAGATTCAGCATTTGGAATACCAACAAGGGTCATGATGCATCACTTTTGAGCATTCCACTCATTTTGGAATACTTGGAAGATATGCTACATAACGGACTCTCATACTCTTCCATAAAAATACATGCTTCAGCTATCTCAGCTAGATACAACACTGATCCACCTCTGTTTTCACATCCTTTGTTAAGGCAATTTCTTAGAGGAATCAAGAATATAAAGCCCCCAAGAAAGGCACCAGTACCCGCTTGGGACCTCAATTTTGTCCTAGAAAAATTGACTCTACCTCCCTTCGAGTCAGCAGCTTCTGTGGATTTACAATTTCTTTCCTGGAAGACAGCTTTCCTGCTGGCCATTACCTCAGCAAGAAGGGTTTCGGAATTACAGGCCCTAATGGCAATACCACCGTTCATAACCTTTCACAGAGACAGGGTCTCCTTACGAACCAACCCTACCTTTCTGCCAAAAGTGGTATCTAGGGTTTCTTTAAATCAAGCAATTCACCTGCCTACTTTCTTTCCCAATCCTGAGAACAAAGGGGAAGGACTGTTACATACCTTGGACATACACAGGCAACTTCGCTACTACCTAGACAGAACCAAGGCCAGTAGGAAGTCTGATCAGCTTTTTGTAGCTTATGCTCCTGGAGTACAAGGAAAAGCAATTTCCAAACAGACAATTTCAAAATGGATTGGACATTGCATCAGATTCTGTTATTCCTTTCATGGAAAGAGTGTGCCAGCCAATGTCAGACCACACTCCACCAGAGCTACAGCCACCTCTACAGCATTCTTAAGAGGGGTGCCTACAAAAGACATTCTAGAAGCTGCTACATGGAGCTCCGTGCATACATTTTCCAAACACTACAACCTCCCTTTATATTCCAGATCCAGAGCAGGCTTTGCTTCGGCAGTCCTGCAGGGATTGATAGCTACACCATCCTTTTCTTAGAGCATACCACCTCCCCCAGCTAAGCTATGGTATTCAACCCATATGTTATGACTGCAGTTGCATTCTTGAAGGACATAGTACAGTTTTGTACCTACCATAAATATAGATGTCCGATAGATATGCAACTGCAGTCGGGTTTTCCCTCCCTCCTTCCCCTCTATGCCTTGGGTCCACTCTTCTCCCTGTTATTCTTAGCTGGGGATATCTGTTATGGTGTATCTGTTTATTGCTTATTTATTTGTCTGGAAACCTATTATTGTTTTCTAATTTGATTACAGCCTTCCTTGGAGGGCACCTGGCATCTGGGGCAAGAAACACTGAAGAAGATGGCGTCGGCTGATGCTTATATACTCCAGCCACTCTGACGTCGGAGAGAAATGCGACATCAGCCGACGTCGGACCCAGACTTTGGAATCCGGCCGACCGAGGGCTGCCTGAGGCAGGACAACCCATATGTTATGACTGCAGTTGCATATCTATCGGACATCTACATTTATGGTAGGTACAAAACTGTACTTTTGCAGTCATCTGTAGACTTGATCAACCATAGACCCCTGGCATTTGTTTTGACTTCACAGAAATAGATGCCAGATAGGAGCAGCCCCAGGACAAAGCCCTGTGGGTCCTTACTAGTGACAGGTCTTTTTCTGGAGGTGGTGTTATAGTAATAAATAACATTAAGAATTTACTTTGTATGCCTTCAGTCAGGAACAACACTTCTGGATGTGCAAACAGAAATTTTATTCTTTCAATGCTGGGAGACAATCTTCATAGCCATTGATAAATCAGACTCTCTGAAGAGAGACAAACTACGTCTTTTATACATTTTCTTATCAAAACTAGTCATGCAGTTTTATTACATTACAATGACTCTGACTAATAGAAAACCTTTACAAATGTCCTCATCCCTCATGATTTTCACCTTGGATTTCATATGAACACCTTTCTATACATGATCCACCTGCTTTCAAGGGGTCTTGTTTCTGACCTTGGATGTTTCAAACCATCCCTAGCAACAACGCACTCCTAGCTTGAAGGAGTCAAGCTAACAAATTCCTTTTGTAGTAACTAACATGCTTCAACTTCATGCAACACATACTTTTTCCTCATTCCATATTTAAAAAAAAATGCAGTTAGGACACAGTAATACTCTAGCTTATGAAGCTGTATTTTTCCCAGCCCTGCATACAAGTTATATTTGCTTTTTAACAATCATATTATGGAATCCTTTATGAACTGAAATTAATATCCATTTTAATAAGCTGATCTTGTTCCATAACAGTTTCCTCTCTCTGACACTATCAGTGTCATACCATGCATATAATTATATTTTTATTTTTCTTAACTTGATAAAATATGCCTCTGCATCATAATACTCATCTTCTGTTATAATAGAATTGTCATTGATTGGTACATGCAGTGGCATTTCATGTGCAGGTGAGGTTAAACATCTTGTAATCACAGGGGTTCCTATTACGTGATCGAAGTTTTGAAACTTCAAACACGACAATATCAAACTTGTCTGTTCGAAGTTTCAAAACTTCGAACTCTGCAGAAAAAAATAAAAGATGCAACAGTAAACTAACTTGCCCCCTGCTTGCAACAGTTAGTTTACTGTTGCATCTTTTATTTTATTTTTTTTTCTGTATTTGAAATTCAGCAAGTTCGATTATATGGTTTCGACCATATAGGGTTCAAACTTGTTGAAGTTCAATAATGTAATAGGAACCCTAATCACAGCCTTTAGAATGGAAAATACCAAAATGATCACAAATATAATAAAAAGTACAATGATGATACCCTGGATTATGCTAGTTCCCAAGTTACCAAAAATACAATACAAAAACTGTATAATCCACCAACCATGAACAAGAAAAAAACCACGAACCCAGCAGAATAAACGAAAGAATATTTACTGGTGCATCCGGTACCTCAAAAATTTGCTTTCAAAAGAATAATGATCACACCACATGGCCTCCTTTTATACAAATTTTCAATTACAATCAATTAAACTAAATTCAATCAAGTACAATTAAAGTGCTTAATGACAGAATAAAGTGTCCGTTAACAAAACAGAGTAACTACATTTCCATAAATACAAGTATATGTTCCTTATAGTATTTAAAACTATCTTTAATATTATATAATGTTTAATTTCACTTCCTGATTCAATCCCCTAGGATAGCGGGTACCAAAATTAATAATCAATCTAGTTTCCACTGTGATTGTGTTTTTTTTCCTTACCAAAAATACTGCCCAACCATCCAAAAAGTGCCCATTGTTTTGATGCGCTGTCCAAATCTTTGGCCCTTTGTTCCATGAAATTTGCCAGTTTTTCCTGTTCATCATGATAATAGTCACTAATATATGAACAGCAACGACTCCTTATGAGGGCAAATGATCCCCCTTTTGTAGCAAGCATTATATTAAGTGCCATTTGATTTTGCAACACCACAGTTCGCATTTTAGTCATTTCTCTATTTGCCATCCTGATGTGATGTGAAGTTTCATTGCCCACCTCCTGCAGAATTTGAGCAAGCATGGTGATTTCAAGCATTGTCCTTTGCACTCCATACCCAGGATTAAAAACTGATAATACTTGCTCTTCCCATTGGATTGCTCGCTTATTTCTCAGTCTACCTGCTACTGGGTGTTCAAAGTGTTGAATAGCAGGAGTAATATAGCCTACAAAGCAACATCCAGACCAGTTTGTAGGCAAACAGGGGGTAGGCATGATCACCACAGATGTAGTAATGGTCACTTATGCCCATGCCACGCCCCCAATCATAGCTTTTTAAGTGCAAAGAGTCTAACGCACTTTCACACCTAGTGTCATTACATTTGCTTTTTCCTACTGGTACAGTCCTATTTCTGGCATAACATGTTGTCTACATGACATGTGGTTGCAAGTTGAAGAGACACAACGTTTGAAAAATCAGTTACATTATGCCAGGTTAAGCTGATGTAATTAAGGTCCTTGTCAAATGACACCTGTGATGCAGGGATGGGAATCATAGGAATCTCTGCCTTAGAATGTTGAGGTATATGTGAACATATCCAGCAGTTTGTTTTGTTTAGATTTTTGGTATATTGCCAAAGGATCAGTAAGAAACTTTTCTCTTGACCAGTTTATAGAAGGAAACAGCAGCAGAAACAAAGCAAAAGTACCTGTTGTCGCTGGAATCATCATGGACTGCTACTGAAGTTGACCTTCTCACTGGCAGAGGATTTATCTGTCACACCTTTCCCTCTGTTGACTGCGATGATTCATCTGGGGTCCCCACACAACAGGTCTTCTTGCAATGAGATGAATGGATCCATGTTGGTAGTCCTGCACAGCAAACTGCAGTCAACATGGTTAGCAGGACCTGGAAAGACCCCTTCTACCTCGGGCTGAGGCAGTTTTTTTTCTGAAAAATTTTCACGTACACCCAATCACCCAGTTGTAGTTGATGACAGGGCTGGTCAGGAAGCTTTGGTAATGCTGCTCTTACTGTTTGGTGATATTGCTGCAGAATATGAAGGAGTTTCCAACAATAAGAAATCATAGCATTATCTGACAAAGTTAAATCCACATTTCCCACTGGAGGGGTAGCTGGAAGGGGCCATGGGTCTCCCCATTAATATTTCATATGGACTCAATTTCCTGGTGGCATTCAGTGAGGCCTTCATACTCATTAATACTAAGGGGAGGGCTTCAGTTCACTTTAAGTGGGTTTCAGCACAAATCTTTGAAATTGTATTTTTTAGGGTCCTGTTTACCCTTTCCACTAATCCAGATGACTGGGGATGTTTGGGACAGTGAAGACTCAACTTAGTATTAAAAGCTTTACATAATTCTTCAAACAATGCATTATTAAAATGTGTTCCTTGGTTACTATTAACACTACAGGGTATACCGAATCTCGGTATAAATTCAGATAACATTTTTTTAATAAATGTGACTGCATCAGCTTTGCGACATGAGTAAGCTTCCACCCATGCTGAGAACATACACACTATCACCAAAATAAATTGTAAATTATTAGTCTTGGGCATTTGGATGAAATCCAGCTGTACGTTAACAAAAGGTCACCAAGGTGGAGGTAAACATGCAGCCTTGCTGTTGGCATGTTTGCTTATATTATACTCCAAACATATACTACAATTTTGCACATACTAAAGTATCAAAGAGGAGACATGAGGAGTGTACCAGCTTCAGGTAATTTGATTAAATAAAGCTGTCTTACCTGTATGAGCCAGTAAATGATATGTCCTTACCAGGTAAGGTAGCAAAGAGGCTGTCTGGATGTCGCCATATGCTGTCAGAGGATTTTCTACAGCTATCCTTGAGCCACCTCAGAACTTCTCCCTGTGATGCTTCAGTTTGAAAGGCTGACAACTTTTCAAAGTCAAACATCATTACTGTTGCAGTTTGTTATTGTTAACATACACAGATTTTTGCAACAGTCTGCTTGTTTAGCAACTTGGTCTGCTAAATTGTTACCTTTGGCAACAATCTTCTGTCCCTTTTGATGTGCACATTTGATTATAGACAGCCTCTTGGGTAGCAAAAGTGCATCTAACAACGATTTTATGTACCCTGAGTTTTTAATTTGATTTCCCGAAGAGGTCAAAAACCCTTTCTTTCCAAACTTGCCCCAAATCATGTACCAGCCCGAAAGCATAATGGCTGTCTGGAAAAATATTGGCCACCTTGTCTTTGGCTAATTCACAGGCTTTTTGCAAAGCCACCAGCTCAGCTATTTAAGGAGGGTGAATGCCCTCTAATCTTTGTTGCAACAATATTGTTTCTTCACTGCAGACAGCTATTCCTGAGATCAATTTCTCTGTTTTATTTCTTCACAGGAGCCATCTATGAACAAATTCAACTCAGCATTGGGTATAGGAGTGTCTTTTAAGTCCTCCCTAGGAGAAAACAAACAGTCAGTTACACACACACAATCATGCTCTTCACTGTCTTCAGCAGTAGGCAACAGAGATGCAAGATATAGAACAGGACAGCAGATCAGAGAAATAAATGGATCAGAAAGAAGTGTAAGTTCATATCTAGTTAGACATGCAGTCGAGAGTGGTTGAGTTTTCATTTTAAGCAAAAGAGATGATACAGAATGAGGGACAGCTACTGTGAGATCATGCCCAAGCACCAAAGATTGTGCCAGATTAACTAGAATGGCAGCAGCGGCAACTGCCCTTAAACAGGGTGGAAAACCTTTTGCAACAGAATCAAGTGCTGTGCTGTAATAAGCTAATGGACGATAGCGGTCCCCATATTTTTGTGCAAGTACTCCTGGAGTAAATCCATTTCTTTTATGACAAAATAAAAGGTTTATTATAATCTGGTAACCCTAAAGCTGGGGAAGTAACTAAAGCTTGCTTCAAGTTCTGAAATCAATTTTCCTCTTCACTATTCCAAAGGAGAGGCTCTGATGTATCCTGCTTTAAAAAAATTGTCAAAGGTTTGGCAATTTCTGCGTAGTTAGGGATCCACTGTCTGCAGTATCCTGTCTTACCTAGGAAAGACCTAAGCTGTCTGAGTAGTCGGACTTGGAGCCTTAGATATTGCATCACTATGAGATGGTAACACTTGCCTGCTACCCTGAGATATTAAATGACCAAGATAACATACCTGAGATGACCACAGTTGTAGTTTTTCTCTACACACTTTCTGTCCCTTTTCTGCAAGTATAGTCAGAAGAGCCAAGGTATCTTGCTGACATTGCTGAAAGGAGTTTGATGCTATCAGTAAATCATCTACATATTGTACTAACACAGATCCACCCGGAAATGTCACATTCAACAAATCTTTTTTTCAGAATTTGAGAAAATAATGAAGGAGATTCAGTATATCCTTGTGGCAACCGTGTCCATGTATATTGCTGTCCCTGATAAGTGAAAGAAAACAGAAACTGACTGTCAGGGTGAATAGTTATAGAAAAGAATGCTGAACATAAATCTATCACAGAAAAGTAACTAGCTGTAGAGGTGGTATACAACTCAGTATTTTTGCTGGATTTGTAACAACAGGAAAAGTAGGCAGTACTGCATTATTTACAGCCCTTAAGTCTTGTACAAATCTATAAGTATCCTTCCCTGGATTTTTCACTGGAAAAATAGGAGTATTACAAGGGCTTTTAGCTGGTAATTATTATTCCTTCCTGTATTAGAGACTGAATTACAGGTTTGAGTTCCTGCTCTACTTCCGGCTTTAGTGGATATTAGTAAAATGAGCGTACCTCCTAATGCTAAAATATAGCTATCAGTAACGAGCAAAAACAGTACTCAAAATGAAGCGCTGTACAACGATGGCCAATGAAGTACGATTCTCTTGAGAAATAAGTAGCATAATTAAATGATAAAGGATGTTTCAACATTTCTATCTGACGTGGTAGCCACAGGGGTCCCTGTAGTATTAGTAGTTGTATTCAATGTGCCAGATATTTGTTCCTCCGTTCCAGTTTGGTTTCTGGATACAAGTGTGTCATTCCTAATGGATGCAGGATGTCTGGTGCTGAGGATAAAATGATTTCTAGTAGGTCTTATTTCCTCCCTAGGCCATTCAAAGATCCACCCTTGTTTAAAATCTGTAATATCTCTGTTTAATTTCTTTATTTTCTGGCCTTTTATTTTTGATTCATACACATTAAGATTGAATTGTAGTGTTTCTAATTTGTTGGTGTGAAAAGTATTCAAATTCATTTTCTCTAGTTCTATTTGTTTTTCTTTAATTTGAATGGCGAGGTTGCCCTCCTCTGGTCTAAAATAATCCATAATCAGCCTCATGTATCGGAAGCTGGTCTCTAAATTTGCTTGCCAGTTAGCTAGGAGTTCAGGATGTTGATTTCCATAGCTTGGCATGCATTTCACTTGCATTCCTCTAGGTATGACTTGATAGTGTAAACAGGCTTATAATTTTTTGAACATCACAAAACCCACTGTTACAAATATAAATGGACTTCCAAAGATTCACAAGGACCTTTACAACCCTCCACTATGTCCTATAGTAGCAGGACAAGGGTGGGTGACAGAAACAATGTCACTATTTGTGGAGAAAGAACTAAGAACTATCTTAAAATCTTTTGACACAGTTCTGCAGGATACTGACGACTTCTTAAGAAAGATAAATCAAACCATGAATAGCATCACTGAATATGACCACCTACTTGTGACCACCCTGGCTGTGAATAGCTTATTTACCTCCATTCCCAACAAAGCAGGCGTAGAAGCTGTAAGAAAGATCTTAAGCCACAAAAAAATTGTTAATGAAACCAGTAGAATGTGTGAATTATTAGACTTAATACTGGAGAATAACTATTTTGTGTATGGTACATCAATCTATTGGCAAAAATGGGGGGTAGCCATGGGCATCCCCTGTGCGAACAGCTACTTAAATCTTGTGCTTGTAGATTGGGAGTTGGAGCATGTATTGAATTCAAATAATCCATGGTATGAATGCATCAAATTTTATGGTCGATTTGTGGATGATCTCTTTATTTTATGGGAAGGAAGCATATCACAATTCGAATTATTCCATCAACATTTAAATAGGACTACCTCCTTCTTAAGCTTTATAGCAGAACACTCTCACAATCAGATTGCATTTTTGGATGTGAATGTCATTCTTAATGAAAATATGTTGGAAACTAAAGTACACTGAAAAAATACATGGAGAAATCATTACTTATTGAAAAGCAGTATGCATCCTAAACACATTATGCAAAATGAAATACAAAGAATACATAAAAGATGTAGCAAAGATGAGACGAGAAAAGAAAATCTTATTTTTACAACAAAACCTAAGAAATAGAGGTTATAATGAAAAGAATCTGAATGTCCAAGAAGTTATCGCAAAGAAATATAAGACAGAACCACCAGAGTGATGCTAACCTACAGGAAAGATAACACACAAATTAAATCTATAATAAGGCAGTTTTAGCCAATCCTTACCCGGGATGCCAAGCTAAAAGACATTGTAGGTGAAACACCATGCTTTGGCTACAAGAATAAGAAAAATTTGAAGAGGTTACTTTGCACAAAGGATGGGTTCAGTAAACATACAATTATTGGACATAAAGGGACGTTCAAGTGTGGCCATTGTACAGCATGCTCATTGATTGATTGTAATAACGAATTTGAACATCCAAGGACAAAGAAAAAATACACTTTTAATGTTAAAGCCACTTGTGTAACCTCCAATGTGGTATACATGGCTACCTGCAAATTATGTCCCTATGTAGGAAAAACTAATCAGCTGTTTCAAAATCACATTCTGAGACATCAAGGAGACATTACCAATAAAGATCCACATAACGCTTTAGCAACTCATGCTGAAAGAAATGTCTGTCATTATTTCACTTATAAGGTGATAGAGAATGTATATAGTGGAGTAAGAAAAGGTGACATTGAAAATATTGTTGAATATAGGGAGAGTAAGTGGATTGTGAACCTCCGTGCTGATATTGAGCCTGGCTTGAATAACATCATTCCACTGAAACCTATACTAAAAGCTAGAAGACCAACCATTAATTAATATGGAGGTGTGTCTGGCTTAATAATTCATGATTGGTTACACCCCTCAAAAGCAAAAAGCATAGGAAATAGAACCCCCTCAATTGAGAGGAAAGAGGATTGGTGCATTCAGACAGCTGATTGACAGCGTGATGATTGAATGATTCTTCCAACAGTAAAGGAAGTAAGAACTATAAAAAGGAACTTCCAGTCCCAATCTCTATGATCTGAAGAAGATATCGAAAGCGCTTATTTGGAATACAGAGGGACTGTTTTATTCTATACCAAGATTTTAACTCGACATGAAGATTTTAATAATTTTTCTACAATAAAAGGATTTTAACAGCCACTAAAGCCAGAAGCTCTTATTTGAACTGTTTGACTGGTTAAGTTGTAATTACAGTTTGCTACAGTTTTACAGCAGCTACTACATCTTCAGTGTGGATACTTTTTATATCCGACTTGAAAGACTGGACACCTTGAAACCATCATTTCGCTCCAGTGTAACTGCATTCACAGCGTGGATATCTTGTAAGTGCATTTAATTGAAGCATTGGAAATTCATGCAAGTCTTTATATATATGCTGCACTTTTATAAGTTTTATATCATTTAATTATGCTACTTATTTCTCAAGAGAATCATTCTTCAGTGACCATCGTTGTACAGTGCTTCATTTTGAGTACTGGCTTTAGTGGATATTGTGGAACTCTAGGGAGAGGTTTTGATGGATTTAATTTTATTTTACTGGTTTGGATGATTTCAGTATACCTACTTCATTTGCATGCTTAGCCCACAAGTTGGCAGGTACCTGCTTTAGTAACTCTCCATCTGCCTGTATGTTCAGCAGGCTGTTCCTCACCTTCTACTAAAACTGCCAATACTTCCCCCTCTGATTCTGTTGGAACATTTAGATACACCTCTTCTGGGGTACAGTAATCAGTACAATCCAGCTTGCATAAATCTCTTTCTAGTAGGTTTACTGGTGCAGTAGTACTCAAAAGAAAATAATGCTTTTCTTCTATCAGACCTAAAGAAATGGGGATGGGTTCTGAAACAGGATATGTAACTGTAGTATTTGTTACTCTGACTGCCTTGAATTTATGCTCTGATACTGGTATTTGGCTACCCGAAGTAATTTTTAACACTGACCTAGTGGCACCAGAGTCCACCAGAAGTGGGGTTTTCTTTGACTTTATTTTCATCTTAACGTAGGGTCTATTTTGATCTATTGGTAGTAGAGGGTTAAGATTTACTTCTGTGTTATTTCCTTGACCTAGTCAATATGGAGTTTCCTGACTCCTTCCAATCTGAGGAGGTGGTAGAGGAAAACTGCATTATTATAATTTGGTTGCCATTCAGTTCAAGTATGGTGGACTCTTTGCATTTACCTGTCTGGGCATTCCCCTCTCCATTGTTTTGTTTCTCCACAATTGAAACAAGATGTGTTAGATGAAGCCGGAGGGGCACTGCCAGCTCATTGTTGCCAACCAGCTGCAACTTGATCCCCTCAAGCAGCACTTTTGCTAAATCCTCTAGCAATTCCTCTTCCCCTGCTTCTACCTCAACCCCTTGGGTTTCCAGCTGCCTGATTTGTAAAGGTAATAGCTTATTCTCAGTATCCTTCCTTAGTTTTTCGGGATACTCTGTGCAGTGATTGGCAACACTTAATAAAGACTAAAAAGTCCTTTCCTTGCCAGTCTATGAACACTTGCTTTATTTGATTTTGTACAGGGGCTTGCAGACCCTGTCCAAAGGCTGCTGCAATAGCTGGCTTAGCTTGCTCTTCTGGGTCTGGTATTCCTGAATGCCTAGCAAATACTGTTTTGAAGTGACTCAAGTAGTCTGTAGTGGCTTCCCCTTTATTTTGTTTACATGCCTGTATTTTAGACCAGTCAGTCCTAAATTGACACACATCCGTAATTTTGTTTAACAGTGCTGTTCATTTATCTGTTAATGCATTCCCTGTGAGAGTGAAATCTGTTATCTCAACCTTTTCCAGTAACTGCTTTCCGATTTCATCTGAAGTAACTACCCAGAACAGTTGATTTAAATCTTTCAAAGTAGGATTGTAACATTCTATTAGAGTTTTTAAATACTTTTTTGAATTTTAATGGATCTTCTCTAATATTTGGAAAATTTTTATACATAGCATGCAAATCAGCAGGGTCCAAGGACTATGAACAAGGTCCCTATTGTTAGCCCCCAAAATTTCCCTGAGAGGTGCCAATAAATCCCTTCCAGAGGTTGTAGTCGTCTGTTGTACCATATCTTGTGAGTGTGTATGGTGAGATACAGGAGTGTCAAATACTAATGCCCCTGTTGGGGAAGTAGAACTTATCTGAGAAGGATAGGAAGAAGACCCCCCCCCCCCTTGGACTGCAGATGCCTGTTCAGAAGAGGAAGACTGAACAGGGGAACCACTCTGAGATGTACCAGTATCATGCAAACTGGGTGTCCAATGAACAGTAGACCAAAAGATAGGGGTTTGAGAAACAACAGAGTCTTGTACAGGATGTACCCATACTGGTGCATATAGGGCTGGGAGTGCAGTAGCTACTGGATGATTATCATCCTCTTCAGAAGTTTCTACTTTATGGCCATCCTCAGTTTGTTTCAAACCCACTAATACAGGATAAAGGGATCCCTTTTTACTGATCTGAAGTGCATTTTTAACCTCTTTTACTTGTTACAACAATTTCGTATTAACATCCTGCAACAATTTTAATGCTGACTCCTTTTCTCTTTTAAGTGCTTCACTGTACCAGGAATAAAATGCTGTAATTTGTTCCCTACTTGCTTTTCTTCCAAAATACCTTTCAATGTCAGCAATTTAGTCTTATCATAAGTTACATTTAATGGAAGTACCCCACCAGAACAATTCTTAGTAAGTTGAAACCAGTCATGCAAATACTTACAACTTTCTTTCCCATAATTAAAATATATAAAATATGCAGGTGTTCCCTTTTCAGGGATTTGATCTTGCTTGCTTATCTTTGCTTCCATTTTTCTTATTTTATAAATAAGTAATAATAAAAATGTTAGGCTTACCTTACAACTCCTGGATCCTGGCAGTTTTGAAAACAGAAAATAACTGTAGTAATCCATACACCTTACATGGAGGGAAGGATAGGAAGTCTGTTGGAATGCAGCAACAGAGGAAAGGTTTCAATCAAACTTTTCCCACAGCACCCCCTTGCATTCGTCTCAGTGCAAGCTCAAAGTTACTGCTCCAACATTGCGGTCAGGATAATGGGGTGGAAAGGTACTGTGTCCAGAACTGACCACTCTTTTGGACCCTCTAAGGGTACTTCCATGCAGTCACACTTGTAAGTCCCAATGTGCTTTGGGCTCATGAATTTATTTTAACAATGCGTACCTCTACGTCCTATCATGTGGTAGGCTCATGAATTTGTTTTAATGGTATATGGTCTACATCCCAATCATCCGGTGGGCTCATGAACTTTTTGTAATAGTATATAGTCTATTTCCCAATCATGAGGTGGGCTCATGAACTTGTTTTAACAGTATATAGTCTACATCTCAGTCATGTGGTGGGTTCATGAACTTGTTTTAACTTTATCTTTAACTTTTATTTTTCTCTCTCTCATACATTGACAAAATAAAACATGTCTCATACTTCTTACCTTTCGATCCTAAGGGTACCGCCCTCAACACAAGGCACCCCCTTGTCCTTTTCTGTATGTGCACATACATTTACTGTTCTCATTTGCTGTGGGGTCCTCCCCCTATTACTTGTATACCTTACCAACAACTCAATCAGACAAAGACACAGTCATGCACTTATTCTGCATATTGCTAAAATTGTCTAAAAGAGAGAAAGAAAGAGAAAAAAAACACAAACCAACCCTTTCCCCTTACAAAACAATTTCCCTGCCAAGGCTAGTATATTTGCACACCTTGAATAGGTGCACATCTGAGTCTCTGTCTATTCCATACAAAGCAGTGTGAATTCACAGAAAATCTGGGATGGACCCTATTCCAGAACTGCCATGCAGCAATACAGAAAGTTCAGATCCACAGAATGGCACCAAATTGTTATAGTAATAAATAAATAATATTAAGTATTTGCCTTATATGCCTTCAGTCAGGAACAACACTTTAGGATGTGCAAACAGAAATGTTATTCTTACAGAGCTGGGAGACAATCTTCATAGCTGTTGATAAATCAATCTGTCTAAAGAGAGACAAACTACATCTTTTATACATTTTCTTATCAAAAATGGTCATGCAGTTTTTTACGTTACGATTCTGACTAATAGAAAACTTTACAAATGTTCTCATCCCTCATGATTTCCACTTCGGATTTCACGTGAACACCTTTCATACATGATCCACCTGCTTTCAAGAGGTCTGGTTTCTGACCTTGGATGTTTCAAACCTTCCCTAGCAACAACACACTTCTAGCCTGGAGGAGACAGGCTAACAAATTCCTTTTGCAGTAACTAACATGCCTCAACTTCACGCAACACGTACTTTTTCCTTATTACATATTTAAAAAAATGCAGTTAGGACACAGTAATGAAGATGTATTTTTCCCAGCCCTGCATACAAATTATATTTGCTTTTTAACAATCATATTATAGCATCATTAATGAACTGAAATTAATATACATTTTAATAAGCTGATCTTGTCCCATAACAGTGGCTTCCAGTATTCTCACTTCATGTATCCTGTCCATGAGCCAGTTTGCAATGCAGCAGGTGATGTAGGGAGTTATTCCTTATTTAGAAATCTGTTTAGCCAAGCCAGTCAGGAAATCTTTCTATGTGGCACACCTCATCACTAAGGGCTTTTCATCCAGAAAAAAAGAGGTCATTGTCCCACTGTACTCTGCCCTCATTAGACCCATTATAGAATACAATGCCCCGTTTAGTATGTACCTCTCAAGACATCTGCAACAAATGAAAGGCCACAGAAATACCTCACTAAAGAATCATAGGTCTAAAGCAGATGCCCTATGCTGACCATCTAAAAAAACTGTAGCTATACTCTCTCACATATCATCTACTCGGAGGCAATCTCTGCTTAACATGCAAGGCCATGTCAAACCCAGAGCTGTTGGA
Organism: Protopterus annectens; assembly: GCF_019279795.1. NCBI lineage: Eukaryota > Metazoa > Chordata > Ceratodontiformes > Protopteridae > Protopterus > Protopterus annectens. Next base: position 1,080,861,594 of record NC_056732.1, on the reverse strand, counting down.
CATGCTACACTTAAGAAAAATCACATGCTCCAGGGATCTAAACCTTGTCATCACAATAAACAAAACATGCTGGAGGGATAGGTTCCTGACCCAGAAACTCCCCAGACTCTGGAATAGACTGTCCATACATGTCAAGCAGAGCGCCTCTTTGGCTGTCTTCAAAAGGAACCTTGACAATTGGATGGGAGATAGGAAATGCACCCTGGGGATCACGCCAGTCGCCCTGCTAGACAGGGGTCCAGGGAAGTAAATATTGTGGGAAGAAATAGCTAGGGAATTGTTATGGCTAGGCTTGTATAGACCCTAGGGCCGATAGCCTAGTACCAACCTATGAACCTGTGCATAGAGTGTTGTGTTAAAGGCTTTGGCCAGCACAAGGTAGGCAGTGTGTATTTTTTTTTTATTCATTGGTTTTGCGACTTTTTTAAAAAAAAAGTCTACTAAATTGAGTTGACATGACCTGCCTTTGACACAACCAAACTGGGATGTATCCAGTATTTGGAGATTTCCCATGACTTTATTGATTAGTTCCATGATAAGGCTTTTCATGTCTTTACATAGGATGCTGTCAGACTTACGGGATGGCAGTTGCCCGGGTCAGTGGATAGCCCTCCCTTGTGCATGGGTATGACTGTTGCAGCCCTCCATTAACTTGGTGCAAAGAGTTTGGAGTCTGAGGTTGAACAGAGTTGTTAGGGGCATAAAATATGCTTCATGCTATTCAGAATACATCCTGGAATGTTGTCAAGGCCCATAGATGCCCTATTTTGGCCTTTGAAAGCACCTTCAGGACTTGGTCCTGTCTGGGATGTATGGTTCTCCGATATTTTTTGTGAGATTACCAGGGGTCAGAGAAGGATGATGTTTAAGCTGAACTTATCAGCCAGTATGTTTGCTAAATCCACAGCTTTAGTATAGGTGGTGCCAATTACAATCAGTTTAGCACATTGTGTATTTCTGTTGAGATTCCATATATAGCTAAAGAAGACCTTGTGTTTGCCCTTGACTTGAGCAGCTTTTTTTTTTCCTGAAATTTGGCTTTGGTATTTTTAAGTAGGTTCCTAAGTTGCTTGTTTAATTTAATGATAAAATTTCTATTCTGCTGTATGTTGCACTTCTTATTCTTGACTATAATTTTCTTCTTCTTGTTATAAAGCTTATCTGTGTTGGGATTCCTGTAGTGCAATTTGTTTTTAGGATTTTCCCTGTGCTTGCTTCTTCAGGATGCAGCTGCTTTTATGTAGTTGTATACATGTTGTTATACATTGGTGATGTATAATACATTTCCACATAAATGCAAGAGCTTTCCAGGTTTGGGGGGGTTTAATACTAGCTAGGTATCACTTAGAAGTAAGACGTTTGCCTTGGGGAAGTTTCTAAAAGTACTATGGCCTGGGAAGGTCTTGGGTTTTAATTTTCATTTTGAGGTAGACAGCTTTGTGGTCAGACCTAACAAGTGAGGATGTTAAATTGGGGATGAATAAGTGCTCAGGCCATGAGAACGTCAAGGAACATGGTCTCAGAGACAGTAGGATGATAGACCCAATCACCAGCCCAGTCATCTAGAAGATTCTTAAAACTTACTAAATTATAAGTTAAAAAGCAAGTAAAGGAGGCTCCAGACCATGGCTGTACAGCACATGCACGTACATAAAACAGTTTAATAAAATAACAGTCAGGTGCTATAATCATACAATTAATTATGCAAATCATCCTTCTTTGAACAGATTTAAAGCCACACAGTAAAAAATAAAACCCATCACATGAAAAGCAAATTAGTCCTTTCATATCTACACACTACCCTATAAAAACATTCCTACATGCCCCATAAAAAATATACCCATGATATTAACATACACATACGTTCCATATCAATTCATATTCATAGAACATATAAAAATAAATAAATATAAATAATAACCAACTATCTCAAATACATACATAAAACATGCACAAGTAAAAATAACTGTCTTGAATACATATTCCTGTAGATATATATATATATATATATATATATATATATATATATATATATATATACACACACATACACATACACACACACGCACACAGACACAAAAACAAATACATAACACCCTTATATTCTACTGAACATGAAATTTGATTATAAATTATTTACAATCAATAGTCTAGCAATGCAGGGGGCCACATTAAATAATACCTACAATGTTAAGTTGTCAATCTCGCCTTCATTCTTGCTGGATGGGTTCAGAGCCGATCCTCGGCTCTGACTCGGCACTTGCTAAGCTCAAGATTCACTTCCACCAGCTCGAGGTAGCCCTATATCCCAAGATGCAAGGCTGAGATTACCCAGATCTCGTTTGCCGCTTCGCTCATGAGGTAACTTTTTACCAGCTCCTGGTAAGTGAATTTTTTCTTTTTTCTGAGACTTTGGTCCACCCCAGTACCTTATATTTATATTACTGTGTTAACTTCCCGATTCACTTAGCCCTATTCCCGTTAGTGTCCCATTCCCTTTATTTATATTTTTGTTAGTCGGGCCTTAGGTCCTTACCCCTCCTATATTTTTCCTGTCAGGGTTTCTTTGGGTGTGTCTGTGTGTTTTTTCCCTGTACTTGGTTTTTGTTAATTTAGTTTAATTTTTGGACTGACTGTGTAGTGTGTGTGTGTTGAGGCAGTCATGTCTAAAGAAGCTAGGGTCTCAGGCTTCAAGAAGTGTGACTCGTGCTGTCAGAAGATGTCTCTGACAGACGGTCACACTTCTTGTATTTATTGCCTGGGACCTCTACACCTGCAGGACTCCTGTGCTATTTGTCACTCCTTCAGCCAGAGAGTCCTGCAGGAACATAGAAATAAGCTTATTCTTAGGGGCTTATTAAAGCCTGAGAGCTCCCCGGCTAAGTCCGGCTCGGGGAAGCCCTCAAAGCCTCCCAAGGCCCAGGCTTCAGTGTCCAAGCCTTCAGCCTTGGCTCTGACTCCCTCGGAGTCGACAACGGCTCCGGCTGGAACCGATCCTTCGTTCTCTGAAGGTTTGGTATCGGCGCCAAGCGGCGCCGATACTCTTGCTTCCATGCCTGTGTCGGCGCCGGCTGGAGCTGACACATCTCTGACCCAGCTCGGAGCCGACAAGTTGTCAGCTCCAACTGGAACCGAAGGTTCTTCGGCTCCGATGGCTCCGTCGAGAAAGAGATCCAGATCTCCGTCGCTGGAGTCTATTCATTCGGCTCCGGCCTCTCCCTTACTTTCGGAGCGGAGCCATCGGAGCCGATCCTCAAGGTCTTCCAGACTCTCAGACCATGACTTGGAGAGAGTGGTGAGTAGACTGCTGAAATCACAGGCACTGGCCCAGATACTTCATAGCCCGTCTCAGCAGACGACTGCTATTCCACACTCTCCAGAAATTCCTCCTTCGACTCTCCTTCAGAGCTCGGAGCCGGAGCTCATTGGTACTGTGACTGTTGGTGCTTCGGAGCCAATACCACTCCTTTCGGCTCCGTTGTCTTCGACTCCTATCTCCTCCTTGAGACCGTCCTTGGAGGGATCCGGTCGTCGGGCTTCCCTTATCGGTTCCGAGGGAGCGAGTGGCATCAGACCCTTGTCCGACCCCGTTCTCCCCCTCAGAGCTTCGGCTTTGGTAAGCTCGGCACCGACATCTGCTTCGGAGCCTTCCCTTTCGGTGGGGCCGGGAATTCCTGTTTCCTCAGAGCGGGAGCTCTCGGTCCTCCCCGGGAGGGGAGCCTTCAAAGTGATGAGGAGTGTACTAGCCCCCGAGCTGAGTCAACAGTCGGTCCCTTTAGCTCCTCCCTCTTCAGTGCCTGTAGATATCTCTTCCCACTCTCTTGCTCCCAGACCCAGAGATCCATCGCCCCAGGTTTCCCCCATTGGGAATACCTTCCTCTTCCGAGGTTTCTCCTGATCCTTCAGGAGAACCCCCACATAAGAGGACTTGCAAGAGGAAGCATCTATACTCCCCTGAGTCTACGACATCAGATACCGACTTAGATGAGTCGGAGGGGTGCCCAAGATCCCCCTCTGAGGATGTCTCCTTTTCAGACATTCTTGAACTCCTGAAACAGAGGGGGAACTGGCCCTCCATTAACCCCTCCGAGGATGAGTCGTATACCTGGAGGCTTTTGGATCTCGACCCTCTACCTCCTGGGTTTCTCCGCCTTTCGACCCCCTCATGGACGTGATAGCTCGAAAGGCGTGGGCATCTCCTGATTCCGTGGAACCAGTCCCCAGGAGGCCTTCTAAATTTATCACGGCCCCCACTGAAAAACAGTTTCTCACCAAAGGTGTCCCGGTTGATGCCATGGTGGTGGCGGCCGCCACCAAAAAGGAACTTGCAGATCCTTCATACCGGTCCATCCTCCTAACAAGGAGTCTAGGACCATGGACAGGTATGGTAAGCGGATGATGTCCTTCAAGGATGCATCTGCAGTCCTTACAAATGGGTTGTCCTGTCCTCAGGCAGCCCTTCGGTCGGCCAGATTCCAAAGTCTGGGTCTGGCCTCGGCTGATGTCGCACTTCACCCGACGTCATAGCTGCAGTTCTTCGGGTATAAAGGTATCAGCCGACGCCATTTTCCTCAGTCTTTCTTGCCGCGTGGCGCCCGAAGCAGAAGCTGTTCGCAAGTGCCGGTCGGTCAGAACCAGAGATTACTACTACCGAAGACTTCTAAAAAGCTAAGTATCCCGTTGGGGACTCTTTCTTGCCTCAGCCGATGTCAGAAAAAGTGAATAACTGTTTAACTTGTGGGAAACAAATACCTCATAAAGATTTCCACTCTTACTGCCTACCTTGTTTAGGCCCAGACCACGACGTAGCAGCTTGTCTAGCCTGTGCTTCTTTCAACCGATGGACACTTAGACGTCGGTCGGAATTTGCAGAGGAGTTTTTCGGCTCCACTTTTGCTTACAACATGCCGTCGGAAACTCCGACTTCTCAATTAACTAAAAAGTGCAAGGAAAAGGACCGACACTCGCGGTCCGCGGTTTCGGCCAAAACCGCGGTTAAGTCAACCGCGAGTGTCTCGGTTTCGGCTGAAACCAAGTCCTCGGTCCTTCCTTCGGCCGAAAGCTTGCTTCCTACCGAGGCCTCTTCCAGCATGGCTGAATCTGCTACTGAAATACCACCTGCTCTTGCAGGTTCCCAGGATTTATCTGATACTATTCCTTTAGACATATCTACTCCTGCACGTGGAGCTGCTAGGCCCCCTGCATCCATGTCGATTAAGGCTTTTACCAGGGCTAAAGCAGCTAAATCAACCAAAAATGTGCCTGCTAAGACCCCCTCTCACAGGCCTAGCTCTAGTGCTCAAATGCTTAGTCTAGCAGAGGATCTTATTTCTTTGATAAGGGGATCCCAACCTCACCCTGACAGGGCCTCTCACCCTCCTCCAGATAAGAGGCCTAGAGCAGAACCCCCTGAGCCAGTGTCTTCAGATTACTCCTCTGATGATTCAGAAAATACAGACCCTCCAGAGGGCCCTTATTCTCCTTATGAGGACTCTGATGCAGAAGACTCCATTCCTTCTGCCTCTCCTCCTGAGGAATTTTCTTTTGGGGAAACCTTGCATGCTATGAGGGAACAATTTCAATGGCAGGGCCAGGATTTTTCAGACTCTAGGAAAAGGCTTAGGACCGTTTTGCATTTGCCACAGCATAGGCCTTTAGCCATTCCCCCAGTTCTTACTGTTGTAGATGATGCATTTAATGATGCTTGTACTGCTCCTGATTCACTTCCTCCGGCCCCTGCTAAGCCCGACAGGTACTACAGGGTTCCGGACACTCATTATCATTTGTATAAGGCTCCTTTTGCAGATCCTGAAACTATTTCTCAGGGACCCAAGGCAGTAGCAGCTACCTCTGCCAAAAACCCTCCCTCTGAAAGGGAATCTAGGGCCTTAGAGAGATGGGGTAAAAAAGTTTACACTTCTGCTACTCTTTCGGCTAGGGCCTTAAACTGTCAATTCCACATGATTCAGTATCAGGAATTTATGTTAGATCAGTTAACTAAAAAACTGTCCTCACCTGAACCATCTTCAGGAAATGGTACATAACATTCAGCAGGTCAGTAATCATTCCTTAAAATGCGGCTATGATGCACTGGAGGCTTCCTTTAGATCAGCTATGACTGGTATAGTGATCAGAAGGCATGCATGGTTAAAAGAGCAGTCCTTACCAGACCATGTTAAATCAAAGCTTCTAGATGCTCCCATGGATAAGCTCAATTTGTTTGGTTCCCCTGCACAGCAGGTGCTGAAGAAGGTGGAAGAGAAAGCAAAATCTGTCCAGACAGTCAAGGATTTCTTACAGGTCCAGCCTCCAAGGTTTAGTAGGAACTGGCCTTCCAAGAATTGGTCCTTTCCAGACACCACCAGAGCACAGAGAGGCAAGAATAGGCGCCCAAGAGGCAGGGGTCAATCCAGAGGTGCCTACAGGGGACGTCAGTGGCAGCCTAACAACCAGCGAAGTACTGCCACAGATCCAGCCACTACCACTTCCACAGGACAATCACAGTGACTTGGCTCTGAGACCGCCTACCAGGGAACAACTAGAAGCACCCTTAGGCAGAAAACTAGCCTTATTTTCGGAAAACTGGCATCACATCACAGGAGACAAATGGATTTTACAGACTATAGACCACGGTTACAGGTTTAGCTTCCATACTCTACCAAGGAAGAGAGGAATGCCAAACCTACCTCCAAATCAAAAGACAAAAGCTCTAGAACAAATAGACCACTTAATAAGGATGAGAGCTATAGAAAAGGTACCGTCTATGGAACAAGGGCAAGGATTTTACTCAAGACTTTTCCTGGTTCCAAGAAAAGAAAACCAATGGAGACCTATTCTCGACCTGTCCGCTCTAAACACATATCTCATTGTTCCAAAATTCAAAATGCTGACCCTACAGCAACTTCTTCCCATGCTGGGCAAGGAGTCTTGGCTGGTAACTCTAGATCTCAAGGAGGCATACCTGCACGTCCCCATACGACCAAATTGCAGAAGATACCTCAGATTTCTTGCAGGATCAGAGCATTATCAATTCTCAGCATTGCCCTTTGGCTTATCTACTGTGCCCAGAGTATTCACGAAATGCCTGGCATCAGTAATTGCTCATTGCAGGCTTCAGGGAATTCAAATTTACCCTTACCTGGACGACTGCCTGTTACAAGCGGACAACAAAAATAAATTACAAAAAGATTTGAAAAAGGTCATTCATCTGCTACAAGCCTTGGGATACACAGTCAATATAAAAAAGTCAAGGCTGATACCATCCCAAAGGATAACCCTCTTGGGTGCAGAGCTGGACACATCAAATCAAATGGCATCCCTCACAGCAGAAAAGCAGAAGCACCTTCCCCTCTATTTCATGGCATTAACGCAGAACCAGCTAACAGCAAGGAAAGTCCTGCAAGCACTGGGTTACATGGCATCCTGCATAATATTGATTCCACATGCCAGACTACATATGAGGAAGTTGCAATGGTACCTAAGGAATTTATGGTCTCAGCACAAGCACAGCCTAGAAACCCATATTCCAATAATTCCATGCCTGAAGCAAGAATTCCAATGGTGGGCTCAGGCCTGTCAATTGAACAAGGGACTGCCCTTCCACAGCCCTCAACCAAGTCAGACTATCACCACGGATGCCTCAGACCTCGGTTGGGGGGCACACATGCTGAACAACTGCATACAAGGCCTATGGACTCAAGACCAGCTGCACCTACACATAAATCAAAAGGAGATGCTGGCAGTAAAACTGGCAATTCAGGCATTCAGACCATTCCTTCGACAGGGTCAATTGCTGATAAGGACGGACAACACCACAGTTATGTGGTACATCAACAAACAGGGAGGCACACATTCATACCCTCTATGCCGGATGGCAATGGACCTCTGGAATGTGGCCCTGAGCTTCAACATTCAGCTACAGGCAATATTTGTACCAGGAAAAGAAAATATACTAGCAGACATTCTAAGCAGAACTACCACGGATGCCCACGAATGGATGCTGCACCCAGACATCTTCAAATCCATTACAAGGAAATGGGGACTGCCAGAGATAGACTTATTCGCATCCCCACACAACCACCAATTGAAGAAATTCTGCACAAGGACATACCACACACTTGCTTGGAAGGTGGACTCCCTATCTTTCAGTTGGAAAAACCTGACAGCATATGCCTTCCCACCTCTTCCTTTGATGCACAATGTGCTACTGAAGATCAAAGAGGACCGGCCAAGGATCATCCTGATAGCTCCAGACTGGCCGAGGCAGCATTGGTGCCCATTACTGAGGAGTATGTCTCGGGAACAAATATGGCCTCTGCCCCTGGTTCCCTTACTGCTAACACAGAACAACTTCAAAACCCTGCATCCAAACCTGAAAACGCTGCAGCTAGCTGCCTGGAACATTGCATAAGACAAAATAACCCAGACTTATCTCAAAGGGTTAAGGAAATTATCTTGGAGGCTCGCAGACCCTCAACAAGGAAAACTTATTCAGCAAAATGGAAAAGATATCTCATTTGGAGTACAGCAAAAGGAGAAAATGTGTCACTGGCAAACATAGCTAACATCCTGGAATACTTGGCAGAACTTTTCCACAATGGCCTGTCCTATTCTTCCATTAAGATTCATGCATCAGCTATTTCAGCAGAATACAACATGGATCCTCCAGTCTTCTCACATCCTCTACTCAGGCAGTTTCTGAGAGGAATTAAAAATGTAAAACCACCAAGGAAGCCACCATTGCCCGCTTGGGACTTGAACTTCGTGCTAGAAAAGTTGACACTCCCTCCTTTTGAGCCAGCAGCAACAGCAGAATTACAGTACTTATCATGGAAAACTGCTTTCCTGCTTGCAATCACTTCAGCAAGAAGGGTTTCTGAATTACAGGCATTAATGGCAGTACAGCCCTTTATCTTCCATCAAGATAGAGTGTCCATGAGAACTAATCCTACTTTATGCCAAAGGTGGTCTCCAGAGTATCTTTAAACCAAGCTATCCACCTGCCTACATTCTTCCCCAACCCACAGAACAGGGGAGAAAGGCTATTACATACCTTGGATGTACATAGACAATTGCGCTACTACCTGGACAGAACCAAGAGCAATAGAAAAACTGACCAGTTACTGGTAGCATATGCAACAGGAATGGAAGGAAAAGCAATTTCAAAACAGACAATCTCTAAGTGGATAGGAAATTGCATTAGATTTTGTTACTCTTACCATGGTAAGACAACTCCAGAAAACATCAGACCTCATTTCACAAGGGCTACAGCCACTACTACAGCTTTTTTACGAGGAGTGGCTACCAAAGACATTCTAGAGGCTGCTACTTGGAGCTCCGTGCATACATTTGCCAAGTATTATAATCTACCTTTATACTCCAGATCCCGAGCAGGTTTTGCCACTGCTGTTTTGCAAGGGATCTTAACTACACCATAATCTTATTATTACCTCCTCCCCCAGTTTGGCTATGGTATTCTACCCATTTGTAAGGACTGCAGATGCATCCTTGAAGGACATAGTACAGTTTTGTACCTACCATAAATGTAGATGTCCGAGAGGTATGCATCTGCAGTCAGGATTACCCTCCCTCCTTCCCCTCTGTGGTACTCCTAGGGTATTTGCCCATCTTCTAGCTAGCTGGGGGAATCTATTATGGTGTATTTGTTTGTATATATGTACATACATGTTTATTTTTATTTGCTCTCTGTTATTTGGAAACTTTTACATTTATCCAAATTTAGCCTTCCTAGAGGGCACCTGGCATCTGGGGCAAGAAACACTGAGGAAAATGGCGTCGGCTGATACCTTTATACCCGAAGAACTGCAGCTATGACGTCGGGTGAAGTGCGACATCAGCCGAGGCCAGACCCAGACTTTGGAATCCGGCCGACCGAAGGGCTGCCTGAGGACAGGACAACCCATTTGTAAGGACTGCAGATGCATACCTCTCGGACATCTACATTTATGGTAGGTACAAAACTGTACTTTTTCCTCAGCGACCTTTGCTATGCGTTCGCTGAATTATCTATGTCACTTCACCCGACTTCAAAGAGATATCCTCAAGGAATTGGGTGAGGTGGTACAGGATCCGTCAGCTGCTGGGGCTCAAGAGAAGATTACCTCTCAGCTGGGAATCCTAAATTCCATAACTAACTCCTCCATGCAGCTTATTTCTTATGCAGCCGATGGAGTGAGTAGAGCTGCAGGCACAGGAGTGGCTCTCAGACGTCAGTCCTGGATGCAACTTTGCAATTTTGCAGACCCCTTTAAGGCATCCTTCACAAACTCTCCCTTCGATGGGACAACTTTGTTTGGACCTCAGGTGAAGGACACTTTGACCAGGTGCGAGCAAGACGGCAAGACTCTTTCTGCCGTAGGAGTCCGTTTCTCCACCCCTTCAAGGCCTTACCCCAAAGGTCAGAAGGGAGGGAAAATGTGGTTCCGAAAATCTCAAGGAGTCACGCCTGATGCACATGGTCAGTTTACCCCCAGAGGCAGAGGGGGTAATAACAACAGACGCCACCCTAGGGGCAGAGGGGGTCCGCAGAACCAGGGCAGCAGAGAGCCTCTCTCTGACAAGCCCTTCCAGCATCCCTGAGGTGTTGCCCGACTGCCCACCCTTAGAGGCAGTCGGGGGGAGATTGTCACTGTACCCAGAAGCCTGGCTTTCCCTTTCTCAAGACAAATGGGTACAGTCGATCATATCCAAGGGTTGCAAAATACCTTTCGAGAAAAGCCCCTTCCCTCAAAAAGGATCCCTTCCAGACGTTCCACCCGGTCTAAGGGAAATTGCAAAGCTAGAGGTTTCAAAACTTCTAGAGAAAAAGGCCATCCAGCCAGTTCCAGCAGACCATTTAGAATCCGGAATCTACTCAAGGTTCTTTTTGGTCCCCAAAAAGACGGGAGACTGGAGACCAATATTAGACCTCAGCAGACTAAACAAGTCTGTCAAAAAGACGAGTTTTCGGATGGTCACACTTCAATCGATTTTGCCCTTTCTGGACAAAGACAACTGGATGTGCTCTATAGACCTTCAGGATGCGTACTATCACATAAAAATCCACAGATGCTCCAGAAGGTTTCTCTGCTTTCGGCTGGGGACCAGTCATTTTTAATTCAGAGCCCTGCCCTTTGGTCTCACCACAGCCCCCAGAGTGTTCACCAAATGCATGGCAGTGGTCACGGCTCACCTGAGACGTCAGGGATTCCAGGTTTTTCCGTACCTAGACGACTGGCTCCTCACAGCCACCACCAGGCAACAACTTCTCCAGGCCAGGGATTACACTCTACGTCTCTGCAGCCAGTTAGGGATTTCTGTCAACTTCGAAAAGTCTTCCTTATCGCCTTGCCAATCTATTACCTTTATAGGCGCAGATCTAGACACTACTCGGATGTCAGCAAATCTAACAAATCAAAGAATCCTGGATATCCAAAATCGGATCATCCTATTCAGCAAAAAAGTACAAGCCAGGTTGGTCCTGAAAGTGTTAGGCCTAATGGCAGCTGCCATCACACTTCTTCCTCTGGCCCGCTTTTACATGCGTCTCCTACAGTGGATGTTGTTTACCCAATGGTCCTTCCAGCAGTTGCCCATGCGTCACAAGATCCTTGTCACACAGATCTGCAAGAGCCACCTATCCTGGTGGATTTCTTCCCCCCAGTCTATCAGGGCAGACCATTTGTCCCCCCGGCCCCGGTAGCCACGGTCACTTTGGATGCCTCCCTGATCGGGTGGGGGGGCATTATCAGGGCAGGATGGTCCATGGCACGTGGCAACCGTTCGAATACCACCTGCATATAAATGTCCTAGAGATGAGAGCAGTGCTTTTAACGTTGCAAGCCCTCAACGACTTTCTTCCTTTAGGAACTATCGCAGTTCACACGGACAACATGTCCGTAGTATGTCCGTAGTATGGTATATCAACAAACAGGGCGGGACCAATTCCTATCCTCTGTGTCGAGAAGCTCTCAGACTTTGGCAATGGGCGATCTCCTCTCAGCGGTTTCTGATAGCAACGCATATCCCCGGGAAAACCAACATCATAGCAGGCAGGTTGAGCAGAGCTATACTCATGCCTCATGAGTGGTCTCTCAAACAATCTATAGTGGAAGAGATATTTCAGAAGTGGGGCCCTCCTTGCTGCGACCTTTTTGCTACACCCCAAAACAGCAAATGCCCAGACTTCTCTCTCTTTCCACTTCCAGGCCATCCCCCCAGAGAAGCTCTAACCCAGGATTGGCCCCGGGGACTTCTTTATGCTTTTCCCCCTTTTCCATTGATTCCTCAAGTACTTCAGAAAGCTACCGACTTGAGAGCCAAGCTGATTCTCATTGCTCCTTACTGTCCTCGACAAATTTGGTTCCCGTTCCTTCATCAACATCTCGTAGTGCAGCCTTGGCATCTGGACCCAGTTCCAGATCTTCTGACCCACCAGTCGGGTCAACTGCACCGGTCCATTCGTTCCCTCAACCTCACTGCTTGGTTGCTCCACTTCCTTTCTTAGCCAGGCTTCCTATGATCTCTAATCCCGTTAGGGATATCATAGTAGCTTCTCTAAAGTCCTCTACCAGAAGGATTTACTCTAGCAAATGGCAACGTTTTTCCTTTTGGGCAAGGTCTAAGAACATAGATCCCTTTACTGCCCCTATTCAGTCAGTTTTGGACTTCCTAGCTGAAATGTTTCACTCTGGTTGTTGTTCTTCCACAGTTAAAGTCCAGCTGGCAGCAATCTCGAATTTTCACGTCGGATTTGCAGACCAGAACATTATGTCTCTCAAACTTTGCAAAGCCTTTCTCAGAGGAATCTTCCTACTTAAACCCCCTGTTAGGGATCCTCCACCGCAGTGGGATCTAAATTTAGTGCTGGCATCCTTAATACTTCCCCCTTTTGAACCGGCTGCTACATGCTCGTTAAAATTTCTCTCTTGGAAGACACTCTTTCTAGTCGCTATTACTTTGGCTAGAAGGGTGTCTGAACTTCATGCTCTCTGTGTTCGCCCCCCTTACTTGGTCTTCCACAAGGATAGAGTATCTTTGAGAACTAATCCGTCTTTTTTGCCCAAGGTTGCTTCTAAGACAAATTTAAACCAATCTATTGATCTTCCAGTATTTTTTCCCAATTATTCTGACAGGGCGGAACAAAAATTGCATTGCGTAGATGTTCATCGCCAACTCAGATATTACTTGGACAGAACAAAGCAATCTAGAAAGTCTGATCAGCTTTTTCTTTCTTATGCTGAAAATAAGAAAGGTCTCCCTGTTTCTAAGGTGACCTTATCCAGATGGCTGTCTTCCACTATTTCTTATATTTATCAGCTTAGGGGCAAACAGCTGATCTCAAAACCAAAAGCACATTCTACCAGAGGCCTAGCCACATCTACAGCCTTTCAGGCTAGACTACCATTAGACACTATTTGTGCAGCAGCCACTTGGGCCACTCCTCATACCTTCGTCTCACATTACAAATTGGATTTGGCCTCCAGGGACAGGGCGAGTTTTGGTTCCACAGTTCTCAAGAGTCTGTTCCATTGAGCCACCCAGGATAGAGGTGCTAGGGACGTGGTCCCATCCAGCAAGAATGAAGGCGAGATTGACAACTTAACATTTAGAAGTTATGTACCTATCATAACGTTCCATGTTAGTTGTCTTCTCTTGCCTTCTTTCTTGCGTCCCTCCCTCCTGTCCCCCTAGCCTGGACAGACCTTGAACTATCCTCTTCTCTGGGAGATTTCTCCCTTGGACACCAGTTAGTTCTGCACTTAGTTACCTGGGTTCCCCTTACAGTTTTTTCTCAGGTTAGCTATTCTTCTTCCCTTGGGGGAAGATAGTAGGTATTTTTTCCTCTAACTACCAAACAAGATCTGGGTAATCTCCGCCTTGCATCTTGGGATATAGGGCTGCCTCGAGCTGGTGGAAGTGAATCTTTGAGCTTAGCAAGTGCCGAGTCAGAGCCGAGGATCGGCTCTAAACCCATCCAGCAAGAAAGAAGGCGAGAGAAGACAACTAACATGGAACGTTATGGTAGGTACATAACTTCTAATTATTAATCTACACAGAATACTTCCAAGTTGCTATACTAAAGTCAAGTCCAAACTCAACAATACTCAACATAATTACTTCTGTAGGTCCCTATTCATCAGTGTTGGTTTGATATTAATTTTGCCATTCTGGCCTTTTCCCATATTAGCCCATAGCCTTGTGATCCATTCCAATTCCTTAGTTTCTATTTTAATTTTAACTTCTCCCCCTCTGTCATTAATGTGCTTCTATTACTAAAAATGTAAACGTGTGTGTATCCCCAGCCTCCCTAACATGTCTTGCTAGGGCATTGGTATCTGCCCCTCTGGCAGTATCATACAAGTGCTCCCTCTAGCAAGGAAAACTACTGTCAGGATGATTTGCATAATTAATTGTATAATTGATTGTAGCACTAAGTATAAATCCTGTAGAGCAGTATTCTTGTGTTGTCTGATGAAGTGGCTTGGGCCACGAAAGCGCTCACCTAGTACTTGACTGTTATTTTATTAAACTGTTATATGTGCTGTACAGCTGTGGTCTGGAGCCTCCTTTACTTTTTTTTTTCTTTTTTTCAAAGAATTTTATTAAATAATTATTAAAATTAACAAATATTTCCATGAAATTATAACATTTTTTCTTTAAAGTTAAAAAACAAGAAATTAAAAAAAACAAACTTTCTAATATATAAACCAATGTAACTAAACTATGTACAAAGACGTTCATCATGCAAAAAAAATTTCTTAATGTAGCTGTAGGATTAATAAAAATCATCTGTTTACATAAATGAATAAACTATTTTTCTAGAAGTTCATAGATGATATTCCATGAATTATATAATGTAGTATTCCTAGATGATCTAGATAAATAGTTAACATTTCCAAATTACACGTTTCAAGGAGTATATTTTTAAATTCCAAAAATGTAGGTGCTGTACTAGATTTCCAATTCTTAGTGATTATTTTTCTAGTTATAGATGGTATAGACCAAACCAAAGGGTACTTATTCTCTTTTACACAATCAGGAACAGGAGTATTAAATAAAACAAGTGATTTAGCTATAACGAAATTATCAGTAAAAATTGTTTGCAACAAATTATTGATATCATCGCAAAATATTTTTTAAATATATGCAATTATAAAACATATGAGACCAGTCAGCATTCAATTCAATATTACATCTCCAACATGTTATATTCTTTTTAGAAAATATAATTATATTATGAGAAGTGATAAATGATCTATTTAAAAATCTCCATGTGAATAATTTCCATTTTAAAGAAGAAGTAGTCATACTTGCTGATTGTAAAATATTAAATTTGTCTTTCTCAGAAGGGGGATTATTATTAAAGAAAAATATTTCCAATAATTATCTGAATGTGTATCTAAATCACATTTAATTGCCCTATAACTGTTTGATAACTTGTTATTAGCAGGAGATTTATGCAAAACTGATAAAATCATATACTGTATTAGCTTGGGAATTTTTTTCCTAATTATAGGAGACATAAAATCCAATTTATTTAATGCATATTGTCTAGCTTCTTGAAGCTCTAACCATAAACAAGAATCAAGTTTATACTCTTCCAAGAGTAAACTATTGGATTTTATCTCATTATTTATCATCATTTGGTGCCAAAATGTTAAATGCTTTTGCTGAAATATAGACATGTTTGTATAATCTGAAGAGAAAATAGATCTGTGTGTGTAGGCTATAGGGAAGAGTAAAAAAAGCCAATCCTTATATATATTATATTTAAATATACAATTTTTAAATGATTTTCAAAGAAAAACTATATAGTTAGAGTTAAAACTCAGAGAAGAAAATTCAGAAATATAATCTTTTAACCTCCAAATAAATTGATTATTAATTATATTTAGCTTATAGGAACTGTTTATATCTTTGGTATTTTGTGACAGTACCTCTATAAACTCTTTCCACTTAACAGTATATTCCACATCAATGAGATGAGAGGTTGCATTGAATACTGATGAAAATGAATACATTTCTAAATTTGGTAAGGCTATACCCCCATTATTCCAATTATACATATGGTATGTTAATGCAATCCTTGGCTTATTTGGGAACCACAAAAATTTCTGAATCATTGAATTACATTTTTTAATTATTTGGTAAGAAGGAGGTATAGATAAAGATTGAATTATATATAAGATTTTGGGGAGAAGGATAATCTTTATTATTAAAAGTTTATCATCCATAAAAAGGGTAATTTGTTCCATTTATTTATTAAATATTCTATCTGTGATAGACTTTTATTATAATTTATTTGAATGGTATCTTTAATATTGTTAGTAATAATTATGCCTAAATATGCTATTTGTTGAGACTGAGCTATATATTCATTATATTCATCAGGTATATTGTATTTTTTGAACCTGTTAAAAGAATTTGTGTTTTATTATTAAAAGTAAGGCCGGAATTTTTTTGAAAATATTCCATGTTTTTAAAAAGTTTTTGTATAGATTCCCTTCTACTCCCAAAAGTAATCAATATGTCATCTGCAAACATTTGTATTGTAGATGATATAGTGGCATTTTACTTGTATCCTTCAATATCTGTATCATGTCTTATTAAATTTGCCCATGGTTCCATAACTAATGAAAATAAAAGAGGGGATAAAGGACACCTTTGCTTAGTACCTTTTACTATTGGTATATTTTGAGATATACTAGTGCAAATTTTAACATAAGCTTGGCTACCTTCATATAACAAAGTGATAAGATTGATAAAATTATTGGAGAAATTTAATTCCTTTAATAGAGTGAACAGATATTCCCGTGTAACTGAGTCGAAAGCACAATTTATATCTAAACTAACTAGGGTTAAATTTGTTTTAAGATTTTTCACCGAATCAATTAAAGTTAATATTCTTTTAATGTAATTATATGAAGTTCTCTTCATTATAAACCCTGTTTGATCACTATCAACTAATTTGGGTAAAAGTGTTTTAAGCCTTTCTGCATAAATGGACATAAATAATTTGTAATCACTGTTTAATAGGGAGATGGGTCTATAGAAGGTACACTTAGAGGGATCTTTGTTAGATTTTAAAGGAGGGGAAATAAAAGTGTATTTCCAAGAAGGTGGAACTATGTTTTTGTCCTGAACAAGATTAAATACTTCATAAAGCAATTTTAGAGCATTTATAGGTAGTAATTTGTAAATTTCAGGAATGATGCCATCATTACCTGGTGCTTTATTTTGCTTTAATTTGGGAATGTGAGTTTGAAGTTCTTTGAAAGATATTTGTTTATCAATAGAAATCCCTTGTTCCTCTGAAAGTCTTGTTTTAGTGTATTTATTAATAAATGTTTTTATTTCCTCTTTAGAGTTAATTTCAGTAGTTGTTTAGTTGATGTTTATAAAAAAACTCTCTAAATTCAGTTAATATATTATGAATTTCCGATACCATTTTTCCTTTTTTAGGGGAGAATATTTCATTAATATGATTAGAATTATTTAATCTTTTCGTTTTATTAGCAAGAATTTTTAAGGATTTAGGGTTAGAAGAGAAATTTATAAACTTGAATTTTTCTATATTGATCATAGTTTTATGTTTTAATATTTCT
This sequence comes from Protopterus annectens, assembly GCF_019279795.1. Lineage (NCBI taxonomy): Eukaryota > Metazoa > Chordata > Ceratodontiformes > Protopteridae > Protopterus > Protopterus annectens. Next base: position 1,080,843,988 of record NC_056732.1, on the reverse strand, counting down.
AGATGTATATTGTTTAACATATTTATTTTCTTTTATCTGATATATCTTTATCACCCATATTACTAAGTTTTAAAGTGTCTAATTTACATTGTATATCTTGCAGCTCTTTATCCCAAGCTTTCTTTTTTTTGTTGTTGTACCAATTCAATATCCTACCATATAGATAAGCTTTTAGGGCATCCCATATGTTAATTTCTGATATATCATTAGTATTGTTAAGTTCTAAAAAATTCTGTACTTCTGTAGAAATAATCATTAAAATCTTTTAATTTTGTGATATAAGCTGGGATCCTTTTTATATGACTATTACAATTTGGATTGACTACCACTTCAAAAATTATAGAATTATGATCTGATAAAGGACATGAAATCACTGCTGATTTGTTTAAGGAATCTGTTAAATTATTAGAAATAAAAACTCTATCTATCCTCGAGTATGAGTTATGTCTATGAGAAAAAAGGTGTAAAACAAAGAAGTGGTATCTGCAAAATAATTTATATCTTTCAAAAAATAAGTATCTGAAAAGTCTTTTAATAATTTAGATGATGTAGATATTCTTCTCTTCCCATTGGTATTAGAGTCTTTGTAATCTAGAATACAATTGAAATCTCCTGCCAAAATACTGTTCCCTTTAGAGAATAGTACAATTTGATCTAGATGTTTCATTGTGTTTATCCCTATCCCTGGGATCCAGTATATGTTAATCAATCTGAAAATTTTACTGTTTATTTCTATGGTGACTGCACAAAACATTCCTTTATTATCCTTGTATGTATCTATTATTTTAGGAAAAAGCATTATGCTGTTCCATAGGATAGCTACTCCTTTCTTTTTCTTGGTATGTTCAGAACTTACTAAAAATCTTATATGTTTTAGATTCAAGTCTGAATATATCCTCTGTTATTAAGTGAGTTTCTTGTAAAAATACTAACTGGGATTTATGTAACTTAAGATATCTAGTTAAATTCCTCCTTTTATTAGGATTATTTAAACCATTAATGTTAACTGATATACCTTTTAGTGTAGTCATTGAAAATTAAATGATGTAAATATAAACATACTGATCTAAGAAATACACAAGAATATATCTAATAGGAATACAATTATGATCATTAGAACAAACATAGTGTAAGAGTATCATATTCTTAAAATTAAGGTTGTTTCCTACTACATAAGATATGAACGTCTGAAAAGTTATTAGAAAATATTTATAACATAAACATGAAACAAAATAACCAACCTGAACCCCTCTGGAGTTTAAAGCTCCTAACTCGAATGACATCAGTCACTCAAATCGACCTCCTATCAAAAGCAGCATCCAATCAGCACCTGCCTAAATGTCTATAGTCATAACTATAAAAATAAGGCTTCTCATCAATAACATAACATTTTTTTTGTATGAACCAAATGTATAGATATAATGTTGTGTCAATTAGTAAATTGATGACAGCTACATCTTAGGAATAAAGTACAGAATTTTCTTACATTAGTTAGTAGGTTATTAAGAACTACTATGATCTATTAGTTCACTCTTCTGTTTTAAAGTAATCACATTTGATAAGAACCTTAAAAAGAGACTATGGCATTATTTTATTACCGAAATATGGCTAATAAAGGCTGAAGTGTGATATATAGTACTGCCATAGGTGATCAGCTAACTGGGACATAGTTGTAAATGAATCACTTAAGGGCCTTCAATAACCACTAACATTGGCAGCTAATAAATAAGATGCTAATAACAGTGATTTTACTAATAATCAACTAACATACTGATTGTTCTGAAAGAAATTAACACTGCATTTCTTTGCCAGAAACCAAATATAGTGATTACTCATCAAGAAGTAAAACCAACAACATCCTGCTAGTTTCCTTATAACCAAACACCCCGGTGCAGTCTTTCATAGAAGAGTGACTAATAAACCTTAAAAGTCTGATCTTCCATTCATTGAATTAATTTGAGTTACCTCAAAGGATCCATCACCATACTGAAAACTAGTGAAAAGGTCATATTAGTTCAAAGAAGGAAGGTGCTTAAATAGCTCCTGTATACTGTATAAAAGTCTTATTTAAATATAATGAGCTTTTTATTATTCAATTATAGCTTATACTATCTTTGAATTTTGAAAAGCTATTTCATTAACAAAACAAAAGATGAAAATTTCACATTTTCTAATGATAAACAGATCTATTTTTAATGCACCTGTCCGTGCAATATTATTGCTGCCTATGTGGTACATCCCTATCAGCCTATTACACAAATGCATTCATAAAATAACTGAGATAACCTATTATATACGTCTATACATTTAACAGTTTGATAAATGCTTCATGAATATTTGCTCAGCAAGTCAATAGTTATAAAAAATGTTCATGTAACACAAGTATATAAACAGCTTGTAGCGTTATTAAATCTTCCAAAAATGCACACATCACAACTAGTATTTCTCATCACGATATTGGCACCCTTGTCATACATAAAGCAAATGTTTTATGAGAATACTATTCGTTTATAAATACATAAGTCTCAAGAATACCTATGATCAGAAAAAAGTATTTAGGCTACATGCGTAGTATAATCCCTATTTATTTAAGAGATTATTGCATATAATGTCTTACAATAAGTTAAAAGTAGTAATCTAGTTATATCTTCTTTCCGTATGCTGTATGAGGAAACAAATTTGAGTCAGTAGCTTCCCGGTGAGGATCAGAAGATCAATTTACTTCCGACGCCTTCATGATGATGTTTTAAGAAAGCTCCGAGCTTTCCAGCTGCGATGGATATCACAGTCTCGAGCTCATCATGAAATAAAGCTTTCAAAGTTCCGGCAGGAAATAGTAAGTAAAACATTACTTGACTACATATGAGGCAATGTCTTGAGACTCCCTGTATACCGAGAGAGATGAGAAAGAAAGGAAAAAAACCTCGCATACACAACACGAAGCAATGACAGCTATCAAGCAAAGCTTCACCACACTATCAACCAGACTCTCCGGTTAATCTCCGACCAAAGCACACAGGCACCAAAACATACAATTAACACAAACAACACCACACATGTCTCTACAGTGCTAGAGCACCAAACCAGAGCCTCCAAATAAACACACCAACAACTCGGAAACAACAACAAAGCCTTACCATTACTCCAGCCACACTGCTACTCACATCCCGAGTCAGAAGTACCATCACTAGCACAGCGATTCTGCAACTATACATCAGACCATCATACAAGATTCCTTTATCAAACAATTAACCATAAATCAACTAAAATACAAATACAGCAATTATAACTAAATAGAAGTTTTCCAACCACTATAAGAACCAAAATCAAGATAAACAAATACACCCCCTAATGATAAGCACCACTACAAGACATCCGGAAGCATAGATATCCGAGACAGGAAAATCACTGCATCCATGGGAATCAAACCAATAAACATTAAGATAATTAATCTTAAACAAATAGTACAAATGAAAAAAAAACCCCAACAAATGACTATTCTACAAAACAAAATAGACAACTATTTAGTTAACCAATTTACATTATATTAAATATAATACCAAAAGCTCACCTGGATGTCCAGTTTCATTTCCCCAACTGAGTGAATCAAGTGCAAATATATACTTGTTATGATTCATCTTTTGATTTTTTTTTTTTTTTAGGGTCAAATGTTTTCCAAGTGTTGTTCTCAGCATTCCTTTTAAGACTAGGACTGGCCCACTCCATTTCATCTACTTTTTCCAGTATGTTATTAGATTTTATATAAGTTATTGCATTGTCTAGGTCGTCAAACATTTTCAAACCATCTTGATAAAATATTTTCAGTCTTGCAGGAAAAAGCAAATGGGTTTTTATTTTATTCTTTTTTAGTTCTCTGACTAAAGGCAAGAAAATTTTCCTTTTTGATAATACTGAAGAAGAATAGTCATTATCAAAGCATATAATATTGTCCTTCAGTTTAATTGGGGATTTTGCCCACGCAGTCTTTAGTACCATTTCCTTATCATGGGCTGATAGGAACTTTACAATAACAGACTTAGTGTAATTACTCTTGGTGTTTTTAGATGTCACCATTGATCTATGGGCTCTTTCAATACCATATGAAAGAGCCTCCAGCAGTTTAAGTACTTCAGGCAACCAGGAAGATAAAAATGTTTCTATATTATTTCCCTCTATGTAAGCCAAAAATTCTCACATTATTCCTACAGGACCTGTTCTCAAGGTCATCAACCTTTGTCTGAAGAAGAGAATTTTGCTTTAACAGGAACTCAACATTATGTTCACTCTCCTGAAGTCTGTTATCCATATCACTTAATGCAGTTTCCATTCCTGAAATCTGCTTCCTCTGTTGCAGTAAATCTTCATGTAGAATGTCCATTTGGTGAGAACACTTTTCTTTGAAATTGTCAATTTTTATATACATTTTGTCTATCTTGACACTTAGTTCCTGAATAGTAGTTAGTAATGACTGTAGTTCTTTTTTATAGTTGTCTCTTGATGAGAAGATTTAGTGAAGCTCATCCTGTTCTTTTACTGTAGTACTTCCAAGTGTAACTTTGACAGGAAAACTTAAAATCTACTTGAAATTTTTTATATACTATCATAGTATATATTTTAAAGAATTAATTAAAATAAAAATACTATTATTAGGGAAGTTTATATCAATATTTCCTGTCAATAAAGTTCTGTAAATGCAGAGCTGATAAGAAAAGAAGCTACTCTGTGCTCATCTTGGCCACACTCCCTTTACTTGCTTTTTAACTTCGATTTGTTGCTGGAGGAACCATTTGCTAGCACCATCTGCATTTTGACTCTTGGATTACTAAATTATAAACCTGTCTAACAATTTCTGGTAATCACCACGAGTGCTGTGAATAAGACCAGGAAAGTAGGATTCTTGCACTAAACGATACTCTTTTATTTAAAACTACAAACGAAGATGTTGAGCGCATTCATCAATGTACAAATGACTTCTGAATGAAGAAAACCCCATAGAAGTGGTACTGCCCCAGAAACAGCCTACAATGAGAGTAGAAGAGGAGCCCAGCTTAGAAGAAGTAAGAGCAGCACTAAGGAAAATGAAGTCAGGGAAAGCAGCAGGCTCAGATGAGGTCACAGCAGATATGATAAAGATGCTGGGTGAGCTAGGGGAGAAATGGCTCCTGAGGGTACTAATTGCAGTGTGGAGAGAAAGGCGTATCCCAGATGACTGAAGAATAAGCATACTCGTGCCAGTGTGCAAGAACAAAGGGGACATCCACAACTGTGGACAGTACAGAGGCATCAAACTCCTACCACATTGCATGAAAGTTCTGGAGAGGGTGATTGATAAATGGATATGCAGAATAGTAGAATGTAAGATAGGAGATGAACAGTTCGGATTCAGATCAGGATGCAGCACAATTGACCCTTTGTTTGCATTGAGACAGATACTTGAGAAGAAACTAGAGAAGAGGAGAGAGTCAAACTGGGCTTTCCTAGACTTGGAGAAAGCATATGACAAGGTCCCAAGAAAGCTGATCTGGGCAGTACTGCGGTGGTTTGAAGTCCCAATGCTGCCCCCCTACTGTTTTGTATATACTTCTCAGAAGTTCAGGTCAAACCTAAATGGTTGTAACTTACCAAGTTTGCAGACAACTACAAACTAGGTGCAATCATTGAATCCCCAAATGATGTCAGTATACTCCAGGATGATCTCACGCAGACCAATGACTGATGTATTAGTCACTGTCTCAAACTGAATGCAAAAAAATATATCGTCATTCCCTTCAGCACAAACAATGTCCCCTCACACTATTAAATCAATAACAATACCCTAAGTACCCATGAAGTGGTATGGGACCTGAGATCACAGGTTGACCGCGCCCTTAACTTTGACCATCACGTGTCTACCACTGTAAAGAGAGCTTTCTACGTAGCTCACTTGATTATTAAAGGCATCGCCTCAAGAGCAAAAGAAGTTATAAGCCCCCTATACTTGGCACTTATCCTTCCGATAATTGAGTATAACACTCCATTCGGTATGTACCATACTAAACACCCACAGCAATTCGAGAAACCTCAGAGGTTTCTAACAAAGATCATCAAGGGCCTCTAGTATGTGCCTTACATGGACTGACTAAAATACCTGTCATTATACTCCATATCATATAGATGTCTTAGGGGAGACGTATGCCTGGCCTACAGAGCAGTAAGTCCAAAACACATGGAAACTGTGCACCAACTGGAAAAGAACACGCTTTCTTGTAAACGTCCACAAATCATAAACGCTTTGTAAACACTGTGCGTTTTCGTCCACATCACCAGTAAGACTTCATCAGACAAGTTATTCGTATCAAATTGCTCATTAAGTACTCTAATTAAGTTTAAAACAACCATTAAAAATACATTGCATCTTATCTACACCAATGGAAAAAGGCTCATTACATACAATTCTATGAATAATTGATAAATATGTTGACTTATGTTAAAACGTTATAAAAACTCAAACATTCTCCCAAAAAATCATTATGATTCCATCTGTGTGTACATGTAATCATATTTCATTTTAAATAAATTAATTTCAATAAATAGTCATAGATTAAAAATCTATATATTACCCAAAAGTTTAATTTATTCATTAAAAACTCAATCTATTTGTATTTAAATAGCACCATCTACTGTTCATTTAAAACCATTACTAGTGTAAGCTATATTTTAGCTGCTCTCAGTTTTAACACTGGGGTTAATGAAATATGCTCATTTAGTCCAGGGAGCCTGGTGGCTTCTATCAATATTTGCCACCATAATTCTTTAAATTCTAACCATTCTTCCCAGAGACCACCTCTCATCTCCTTCTTAACCTGCTCAAGCACAAAAAAAGAAAACTTTGAATCTTTACATATTCTTGTGTGCTTATATAGAGCATTTGTTTCTTTTTTCCTAAGTATCTCGTATGTGTGTTCATATATTCTTTTTTTCAACGCTCTTTCTGTCTTACCGGCATAGTATGAGTTACATTGTGAACACATTGCCATATACACCACTCCCTGGGATTCACAGTTATAATGTCCTGTACTATGAATATTAATGTCCCTAGCTACTAAATGAATCTCACTTTTGTTACAAACATATTGACACTGATTGCAGTGTCCACATTGGTAAGTTCCATTAATATTATTAGTTATAACAGCCTTATTAGAAATATTGTTACTACCATTCATCTTGTTGTTTTCTAGTAACTTTTTAATGCTTCTAGCATTCTTATAAACTATTTTAGGAGTATCTTTTTTAATGTTTGAAATGTCAGAAAAAGATATAAATTTATCCCACTCCGTCTGAAATATCTTTTTCACCTTAGGATTAAATAAATTAAATTCCAAAACCAGTGCCGATTGATAGTCAAGTTCTCCTTTGTTATTATTTTTGTTAATATCAACCAAAGTATCAGCATCATTACATGGGTCAGTATTATTTGTCACATTACCTTTTATTGGTTTATATTTTGTTGATCTATTCTGCTCTACCTCCTTTCTTATATTTGTAATAAAATCTAATGGGTAACCTCTTGCAGAGAACATCGCCTCCAAAATGTTGCATTCCTTAAAAAAATCTTCGTCCCTACTAGTCATGCGACACCCCCTCACAAATTGTCTCTTGACAATATTCTTTTTACAATGTGGGGGGTGTGCGCTTGTGAAATGCAAAAAGGAGTTGCAAAAAGTACTTTTTCTGAAAACCTTAGTTTCTAAGTCTATATTGTTCGTATTCTTGTACACTTCAACATCCAAATATTGTAACCTATCAGTAGAAACAGTGTGTGTGAACTTTAGAAAGTTCGTAGTGTTCTGAATATAATTAAGAAATTCAGTTAGTTTCTCACTACCTCCTGTCCAGAAAATCACAATATCATCCAAATATCGCCTATAAAGCGACCAGTATTGTTTGTATACTGAATTCAGGACAAAATTGGATTCCCACGCTGCTAACACAATATTAGCGTATGTAGGTGCGCACGCCGCACCCATAGCCACGCCTCTTGTTTGCTGGTAGTATTCTCCATTAAACAGAATAAAATTGTACTTAAGTACTGTATCAACTAATTCCACTATTGCTACCTTTTCTAGATGTGTTAGTGTTTCATCCAAGAAAACCATGTCTTCGAACAATCTCATCCCTTCTTGGTGGGGTATACATGTAAATAGATCAATAACATCTAATGTAACAAACATAAGGTCCTCAGTCAACAGATCAGGGGTGATATTCCTCAGCAAATCCCATGAATCTTTTAAAATGTATTTGTTTGTATTACAAATATGCTTTGTCATTAGGTCTACATATTTAGCCAAGGGGAGCGTTTTAGAACCATCAGCTGCTACTATTGGTCTTAATGGAGGGTCACATACATTCTTATGTACCTTCGGTATACCAAAGATTATGGGAATCTTTGGTTTAGGTACAAATAGAAATTTATGCAACTTACTGTCGATAGTGCCCTCCATCATCATATTGTCAAGTATAGTATCTATTTTATAGTAGGCCAGGTTCACCTCATTTAGTGATAGTATTCTGTATTTACTTTCATCTCCAAGTATATTATTCATTTTACCTTCGTAAATTATGTTGTCCATTATGACCACCCCCCCCCCCTTGTCTGGCTTCATGATTCTTATTTGCGTATTGTGTCTCAAATAATTCAAAGTTTCAGATTCTTTCTCTGAAAGGTTGTATTCCTTGATATTTTGTTTAAATTCCTTTCTAATTTCTTTTTCTAAAACTGTATCCAGGTTCTTAATTTGTGGGTGGTATGGGGGGTTGTATGTGCTTCTCCTTGTAAAAGCAGAATGTTGGAAATCAGAATCCAATGTCATTGAAGGTAATGTGACTTGTAAATTAACCTTCCTAAGAAAAAGCTTCATATCTATTATAGTTTGCACTAGGTCACCTTTTGTATTAGGAATAAATTTGAAGCCTTTACTAAAAACATCAAAGTGTATTTTGTTGATAGGAACATCACTAAAATTATATATAGAAAAATTCCTAAAGGTGTAAGTAGTACCTGTTTGTAGTATCCCATCATCCAAATCAGGATGTGTACTAACCGGTAAACTGGAAATAGTAGCAAGAGTAGGGGTAATAATGGGGGTGGGGGTAGGGGTATAAGTTGTCCTTATTAATACCTCCCTCTCCCCCTTCTCCCTCCCCTCTTCTGAAAATTTTGAAAACGCTGATACTTTCCATTATAGTGTTGACCATCGTTCACTAAAGGTGGAAAATCTATATCATAATCTCCCCTATTATATTCTTCACTCCAGGTATTCCTCTGGTTGTTATACCCAGTACCTTTATTGAACTTAGTTCTGTTATTATGTTCCCATCTTTTAAAAGGTGGCTCTGGGTAACTAGTATTATTTTGATACTCCTCTACATCTCTTTTCAGTTTATTAATCTTCCTTTGTTCTAACATTTTGCATTGAGAATCAATGTCAGATCTAAGGCTGAAGTATCTATCTTTTTCATATTTAATTTCAAAAACCAAGTCATTTTTGATAAGACCATCTAAAATCACAATTTCTTGTTCTAAATTCTCCAAAATCCTGTTGTTTTCTTTTATAATGAGCCTAAGTATCTCAAGACCACATTCATTAAATACATTAATGAGCTCCTTATGAAACACAGTACCAGGTTCAACATTGTTGGGGTACTTCCATACCCTCAACCCTTTAGGTACAATTTTCTGCTTAATACATTCCATTAGGTAACAATTCTCAATTCCTAGCATTTTGTATTTGTGCATTAATCTAGATAGTTTTTCAATTTTTAAAACATAGGAGTCACCATCATCTGGTATATCATCCTCTTTGTGTTCAAAATTAAAAACTTGAGGACATTTTAGCCAGTCCTGTATATTATTGTTATTTGGGGAAGTGGAAACAGTACCTGAAACATTACAGTCCAAAAAATTCTCCTTAGAACTCCGGTCGTTTGTCGCTACTCGTGCATAGCTGTTTTTCTGCCGTTCTGCAGATGAATGCAACAGTAGCGGAGTGTTGGCAGGATTAAAATTGCTACCATTCGGTTCCGCTTCTTCTATCGACGTAGGGCTAAATCCACAATTATGTCTCTTTCTCTTATGTTTGGAAGCCCCAACTCTTTCCGTCCCTTCGGACGTGACGTCCACGTCAATAGGTCTCCTGCCAATCAGCGTTGAGCAAAGTGGGGTAAGGAGTTCTATTAATTCTGTAAGCTGCCCGATCAGCTTGCGTGACTGTCCCACCTCCTCACGGTTCAAAGTTGGTGAACTGTTCTCCATTGCAGGGCACCAAACTGGAACAAATCAAATAAAGGCACCCAAGCTCTAATAAAATAACCGATAAGTCCAAAACACATGGAAACTGTGCACCAACTGGAAAAGAACACGCTTTATTGTAAACGTCCACAAATCATAAACGCTTTGTAAACACTGTGCGTTTTCGTCCACATCACCAGTAAGACTTCATCAGACAAGTTATTCGTATCAAATTGCTCATTAAGTACTCTAATTAAGTTTAAAACAACCAGTAAAAATACATTGCATCTTATCTACACCAATAGAAAAAGGCTCATTACATACAATTCTATGAATAATTGATAAATATGTTGACTTATGTTAAAACATTATAAAAACTCAAACACTCTCCCAAAAACCATTATGATTCCATCTGTGTGTACATGTAATCATATTTCATTTTAAATAAATTAATTTCAATAAATAGTCAGAGATTAAAAATCTATATATTACCCAAAAGTTTAATTTATTCATTAAAAACTCAATCTATTTGTATTTAAATAGCACCATCTACTGTTCATTTAAAACCATTACTAGTCTAAGCTATATTTTAGCTGCTCTCAGTTTTAGCACTGGGGTTAATGAAATATGCTCATTTAGTCCAGGGAGCCTGGTGGCTTCTACCAATATTTGCCACCATAATTCTTTAAATTCTAACCATTCTTCCCAGAGACCACCTCTCATCTCCTTCTTAACCTGCTCAAGCACAAAAAAAGAAAACTTTGAATCTTTACATATTCTTGTGTGCTTATATAGAGCATTTGTTTCTTTTTTCCTAAGTATCTCGTATGTGTGTTCATATATTCTTTTTTTCAACGCTCTTTCTGTCTTACCGACATAGTATGAGTTACATTGTGAACACATTGCCATATACACCACTCCCTGGGATTCACAGTTATAATGTCCTGTACTATGAATATTAATGTCCCTAGCTACTAAATGAATCTCACTTTTGTTACAAACATATTGACACTGATTGCAGTGTCCACATTGGTAAGTTCCATTAATATTATTAGTTATAACAGCCTTATTAGAAATATTGTTACTACCATTCATCTTGTTGTTTTCTAGTAACTTTTTAATGCTTCTAGCATTCTTATAAACTATTTTAGGAGTATCTTTTTTAATGTTTGAAATGTCAGAAAAAGATATAAATTTATCCCACTCCGTCTGAAATATCTTTTTCACCTTAGGATTAAATAAATTAAATTCCAAAACCAGTGCCGATTGATAGTGAATTTCTCCTTTGCTATTATTTTTGTTAATATCAGCCAAAATATCAGCATCATTACATGGGTTAATATTATTTGTCACATTACCTTTTATTGGTTTATATTTTGTTGATCTATTCTGCTCTACCTCCTTTCTTATATTTGTAATAAAATCTAATGGGTAACCTCTTGCAGAGAACATCGCCTCCAAAATGTTGCATTCCTTAAAAAAATCTTCGTCCCTACTAGTCATGCGACACCCCCTCACAAATTGTCCCTTGACAATATTCTTTTTACAATGTGGGGGGTGTGCGCTTGTGAAATGCAAAAAGGAGTTGCAAAAAGTACTTTTTCTGAAAACCTTAGTTCCTAAGTCTATATTGTTCGTATTCTTGTACACTTCAACATCCAAATATTGTAACCTATCAGTAGAAACAGTGTGTGTGAACTTTAGAAAGTTCGTAGTGTTCTGAATATAATTAAGAAATTCAGTTAGTTTCTCACTACCTCCTGTCCAGAAAATCACAATATCATCCAAATATCGCCTATAAAGCGACCAGTATTGTTTGTATACTGAATTCAGGACAAAATTGGATTCCCACGCTGCTAACACAATATTAGCGTATGTAGGTGCGCACGCCTACAGAGCAACCCAAGACCCAAACCTAATGAACTTACATCATATCCGTAAATCCAATGGGTCTAGGGTTACCTATTCCAAGGAGTTAAATATGGCCTGCGACTTAAATAGGACATGCTGGAGGATAGATTTATCTCTTAGCAAATGCCACGTCCTTGGAACAGGCTACCAATTCATGTGAAACAGAACACCTCTATGACACTGTTCAAGAGGAACCTGTATGAGTTATGGGTTCAGTCCTGGGCCCTCTCCTGTTTGGTATTTACTTCTCTGAAGTACAGGCCAACACAAAAGGTCTCTGGCTAACAAAGTTCACAGATGACTGCAAACTAGGAGATCATAATAGAGTCCCCAACAATGTGGACATCCTACAGAAGGGCCTCACTGAGACAGATCCCTGGTTTCAGAGCCATGGCCTCAAGCTCAATGCCATAAAGTGCATGATCATCCCCTTTGGTAAAAACTCTGTACCCATGAACTACCACATAGGCTGCAATCTAGTTAACACCGAAAGTGTGATAAGAGACCTTGGGACCCAAGTGGACAATAGTCTCTCCTTTGATAATCACATTGCCATAGTGGTCAGGAAATCCTACATGGCACACCTCATTACAAAAGGATTCTCATACAGGAAAAAAAGAGGTCATTGTTCCCCTCTATTCATCACTCATTAGACCTATTATAGAGTACAACACCCCTTTTGGAATGTACCTCACAAGACATTTACAACAGCTGGAAAGGCCACAGGAGTACCTTACAAAGATGATTACTGGCTTCAAACAGATGCCCTATGCTGACCATCTCAAAAAACTCCAGCTTTACTCCGTAGCATATCGCCTACTCCAAGGTGATCTCTGCCTAACATACAAAACTATGTCAAACCCAGAGCTGTTGGACATGCTCCACCTAAACAAATCCCAATCCCTCCGAGCTACACTCTCTAGGGAACTTAACCTTGTCACCACAATAAACAGAACATGCTGAAGGGATAGATTCCTATCTCAGAGACTTCCCATACTCTGGAACAAGCTACCCATCTATATCAAACAAAACTCCTCATTAGCACTCTTCAAGAAAAATCTTGATGAGTGGATGGTAAATAGGAAATTCACCCCGGGGATCACTTCTGTGGCTGTGCTTGATAGGGGCACAGGAAAATAATTTTCTTGGGTGGTGAAAGCCAGGGAACCTTGTTGGCTAGGCTTACTTAGGCCCTTCGGCTGATAGCCTACTACCTACTTATGAACCTATGAATGGATAGGGCACCGTAAATTCTAACCAGGGGTAGTGCCCACAACCCTCCTGGATATGGGCAGTCATCACTAAATGCAATCTTGGGTATTGACCAGTACCTCCATGATATTACATTGGATTGAAATGGTTAGGCTTGAAATGACCTCCTGGTCAATAGCATAGTAATCTGCAATGATCCAGAATGAATATCAGAGTTGAAATTACATTTCAAAGTAATACAGAGGTCTTTATAACTGTCAACTTCAGTAAGGACAAAGCATGTTAAAGAAATGTATTTGTTAATCAATGGTTTGCCAAAGGACATTAAATTTGTACTTGCTGAAGGTGAAAGCTGTGCTTATTGGCTACGTACCTGCCTCACTAATGTAGTTATTAATCTTTGAAAAATTCTCTTTATCTGCAAAGAAACAAATTTTGTAGTCATCTGCATACTTGAATAATCACCACTTTTTATTTAATAGTATTGTGGAGAAAACTATGGTAAATAGCAGGTGCCTGAGCACAGAACACTAAGGACCCCCCTTAATGGTACTATTGCTTGATCAGATTTAATCCCCTGTATTATCACTGATTGTTTTCTGCCTCTCAGCCAATTGATGATACATCTTCCTATAATAGTAGCTGCCATAGGTCTCTTTAGAGTCCATTCCTATTCATGACTAGTACTCCAGTGTTTGCATTATCAGAATATAAGCTGTTCTAAACCCACTAAACCCATTGCGATGGCTGACTGAAATATACAAAAAAGATCTTATCACAATACTGATTCTGGTGCTTTTCACTTTCTTACTGGAATTTTCTTCAGTCACTTCATTTATAATAAGTAATATCTTTAGTCTTTTTAACCATCAATTTGCAGTCCTTTTCCCTTCTTTAAGGCCAGCCCCATACCCTTTTTTCTACTAATTTCCTTAGAGGCACAGTATCATAGTCCTTGCTGAAGTCCAGATATACTATATCCATACTATTCCTCTCATCTATCGCAATGATGACCCACTTAAAGAAAGAAATCATGTAAAACTTACTCTGATGCCATACTGCCTACCACCAATGAAAGAAGTAACATTCTGGAACTTCAGGTGTTTTGTCTTACAGAATCTTGCCCGTGGTCTTCCCCAAAATTGAAGTAAACTGCCTGGCTTTTCCCTAGATCTAACATTATGCAAATGGACAACATATGCCAACCTCCGGTCTTCCAGCACTATACCAGTTATTAAAGAGAGGACTATAAAGTGATTCATGGAGCACACTGCCAGTTTATGTCATGTAGGACTCGGTCCTTATTTTCTAAATGAATTTAAAGTTGTATGTCTACTTCTTCTCCAGTAACCCATATATCTATCTGTCCATTTCCATATCTCCTGTACTGGCACCTGCTTAGTCACACATTTGCAGATACAGAGGTAATACATTCAGTAATTGCCCTTATTTGCTACATGTTTACATGTCCTCTCCTATAATTAGTATTGTTTTTACTTCTTGTTATTCTTTAATACATCTGAAAAATGTCATTGCTTATTCCCTTACTCATCTCCTTCTAGGATGGCACTGATCTGTCAGGTTAGCATTACTGACATTTTTCATCATATTCATATCTTTTTCATGTACTCTTTTTCTTTTTATTATCCTTGCATCTTCCTGTTTTTATTGGCAATTTACCTTGAATCCTTCCATTATTTTTAGCCAGGCTGATATTCTTCTCTTCCCACGCTTCCTTCTCTTCCTGAGATATGGTTTCGTTCCCTTCCACATGCCTTCTTCATTGTGGTTTTATAGCTGATTTGCAGCCCTTATTTCTTGTCACCTTTCTGTATCATTTATACCTGTATTTTCTTCTTTGACTAAAGCTTGCCTGCCATCCTGTAATTATTTCTCATTGATGTGGCATATGTACCATCATACCATGTATGGTAAACCGCATAGTGGCATGATCACTGTTAGCCAGTGACTTACTCACCTTAATATATGTAATTTGCACTACCTTAGTAAGAACTAGGTTAAGGATTATCCATTTTCTTTTTCGAGACCTCACGTATGTGTTTAAGATCATCTTTAACTAAAGTATTCGATGTTTCCATCCCCCTCCTAATCACTGATGTGGACACTTTCAAGTTTACTTCTGGAAAGTTCCTTGGTGAATGCTTCTTTCTCATTTATTAATTCTGTTTTTAAGCTAGTCATCAGCAATTTTGTTTTCGTACATGAGAGAGGCCGTATACTCAACAGGGACAGCCAGCTTCATCCTTAGTCTAAAGACAGACAGGTTTGCCTTCCATTGTTTTCCTTAATCATCAATGTAATCTTCCATGTTAACTGGTAGACAGTGTCTGTCTTTACAAATGGCTTTCTACCTGTGGCTCTAGGAACTATTTAATATAGCAGAATATCTGGCTTTTGGTTAAGTGCAGTGCTTTTTAACAGAAGGAGAAATAATTTAATGAGATAAGCATTTCAGCAATGAAACTGAGGTAACAGGTCAATGAAGTACAACCACAACAGTGGCAATTGTCTTTTAACAAATTCAGTTTCCTAATTCTTGTGAATGAGAAGTTATGTACCTACCATAACGTTCCATGTTAGTTGTCTTCTCTCGCATTCTTTCTTGCTTGATGGGTTCGGAGCCAATCCTCGGCTCCGACTTGGCACTTGCTAAGCTCGAGAGTCACTTTTACCAGCTCGAGGCAGCCCCATATCCCATGATGCAAGGCGGTAAGTACCCAGATCTCGTTTGATGACAAAAGGGCAATAGCACCTAGCATAAACACTTCCCAAAGGAAGAAGGAAGAAAGAAAAACCTGCAGGATGGAAGAAGGACCAGCTCCGTATGGTCTTCAGCATCATAACTCCTTGTAGAGAAAGGTCTGTCCAGGCCTGGGGGAAGGAGGGAGGGTCGCAAGAAAGAAGGCGAGAGAAGACAACTAACATGGAACGTTATGGTAGGTACATAACTTCTCAATGTTAAGTTGTCAATCTCGCCTTCATTCTTGCTTGATGGAACCGCGTCCCTAGCACCTCTATCCTGGGTGGCTCAATGGAACAGACTCTTGAGGACTGTAGAGCCAAAACTGGCTCTGTCCCTGGAGGCCAAGTCCAATTTGTAATGGGAAACAAAAGTATGAGGAGTGGCCCAAGTGGCCGCTGCACAAATAGTGTCTAAAGGAAGTCTAGCTTGAAAGGCTGTAGAAGTAGCTAAGCTTCTGGTTGAATGTGCTTTAGGTTTTGAGCACAGCTGTTTTCCCCTGAGCCGATAAATTTCAGAGATGACAGAAGAAAGCCATCTAGATAAGGTCACTTTTGAGACAGGAAGGCCTTTCTTGTTATCAGCATAGGAAACAAAGAGTTGATCGGATTTCCTAAATTGTTTAGTTCTGTCCAAATTATATCTGAGTTGTCGGTGGACATCAAAATAATGTAGTTTTTGTTCTGATCTGTTTGAATAGTTTGGAAAAAATACAGGGAGATCAATGGTTTGATTCAAATTAGTCTTTGAGGTGACCTTAGGCAAAAAGGTCGGATTAGTTCTCAGTGATACTCTGTCTTTGTGAAAGACCAAATAGGGGGGGCGAACAGATAGAGCATGAAGTTCAGACACCCTCCTGGCCGATGTAATAGCTACCAGGAATAAGGTTTTCCATGAAAGAAATTTCAGGGAGCAAGAAACAGCTGGCTCGAAGGGGGGAAGAATCAAGGATGTCAGCACTAAATTTAGATCCCATTGAGGAGGAGGACTCCTGACTGGAGGCTTCAGGAGGAAAATTCCTTTCAAGAAGGCTCTACAAAGCCTGTGGGACATAATGTTGTGATCTGCGAACCCGACATGAAAGTTCGAGATAGCAGCCAATTGAACTCTAACTGTGGAAGAAGAGGAGCCTGCATGAAAAATCTCCGCTAAGAAATCCAAAACTGCCTGAACTGGAGCAGTGAAGGGATCAATATTCTTGGCTTTAGCCCAATAAGAGAAACGTTTCCATTTGCTTGTGTAAATCCTCCTGGTAGAGGATTTTAAGGAAGCTACTAGAATGTCTCTAACAGGGTTAGAGATCAAAGGAAGCTTGGCTAAGGAAGGAAGTGGAGCAACCATGCTGTGAGGTTGAGAGAAGGGATAGACCGGTGCAGCTGACCGGATTGGTGAATCAGAAGATCTGGCACTGGGTCCAGATTCCACGGCTGCACCAAAAGGTGACGATGAAGGAACGGAAACCAAATTTGTCGAGGCCAATAAGGAGCAATGAGAATCAATTTGGCTCTCAAAACGGTTGCTTTCCGGATAACTTGAGGGATCAGAGGAAATGGAGGAAAGGCATAAAGAAGTCCCTGGGGCCAATCCTGGGTCAGACTGTCTCTGGGGGGATGGCCTGGCAATGGGAAGAGAGAGAAGAAGTCTGGGCATTTGCTGTTTTGGGGAGTAGCAAAAAGATCGCAACATGGGCGACCCCATTCCAGAAAAACCTCTTCCACTATAGATTGTTTGAGAGACCACTCGTGAGGCATGAGAATAGCTCTGCTCAATCTGTCTGCTAAAATGTTGGTTTTCCCAGGGATATGCATTGCTACCAGAAACCGATGAGAGGAGATCGCCCATTGCCAAAGTCTGAGCGCTTCTCGACACAAGGGGTAGGACTTGGTTCCGCCCTGTTTGTTGATATACCAAACTACAGACATGTTGTCTGTGTGGACTGCAATTGTCCCTACGGGAAGAAAGTCGTTGAGGGCTTGCAACGTTAAAAGCACTGCTCTCATCTCTAGGACATTTATGTGCAGGTGGTATTGAACGGTTGCCACGTCCCATGAACCATCCTGCCCTGATAATGACCCCCCCCACCCGATCAGGGAGGCATCCGTGGTGACAGTGGCTACCGGGGATGGGGGTACAAAGTGTCTGCCTTGGTGAATTTGGGGAGAACTGATCCACCAAGCAAGATGATTCTTGCAAATCTGTGTCACCAGTATTTGGTGACGCATTGGAAGTTGTTGGTAAGACCACTGAGTGAACAACATCCACTGAAGAAGGCGCATGTAGAAGCGAGCCAGGGGAAGAAGAGTAATGGCCGCAGCCATGAGGCCTAATACCTTTAGAACCATTCTGGCCTGTACTTTCTTGTTGGCTAGAATGATCCTGACATGACTTTGAATGTCTGAAACTCTTTGATCTGTAAGGGTAGCTGACATCCGAACAGTGTTTAAGTTTGCCTATGAAAGTAATAGACTGGCAGGGCAACAAGGATGACTTTTCGAAGTTGATCGAGAAGCCCAAATGAGAACAAAGATTTATTGTGTAATCCCTGGCTTGAACAAGCTGATGCCTGGTGGTGGCTGAAAGGAGCCAGTCGTCGAGATACGGAAACACCTGGAATCCTTGACGTCTCAGGTGAGCCGTGACCACTGCCATGCATTTGGTGAACACTCTGGGGGCTGTAGTGAGACCAAAGGGCAGGGCTCTGAACTGGAAATGACTGGACCCCAGCCGAAAGCGGAGAAATCTCCTGGAGCGTCTGTTAATTTTTATGTGATAGTACGCATCCTGAAGATCTATTGAGCACATCCAGTTGTCCTTTTGTAAGAAGGGCAGAATTGACTGAAGAGTGACCATTCGGAATCTTGTCTTCCTCACAGACTTGTTGAGTCTGCTGAGATCCAATATTGGTCTCCAGTCTCCCGTCTTTTTGGGGACTAAAAAGAATCTTGAGTAGATTCCGGGCTCTGAATGATCTGTTGTAACTGGCTGAATGGCTCTTTCTTGCAGTAGTTTTAAGACTTCTAACTCTGCAATTTCCCTTAGACCGGGTGGTACATCTGGAAGGGAATTTGAGGGATAGAAAGGACTTTCCTCGAAAGGAATTTTGTAACCCTCGGATATGATCGACTGTACCCATCTGTCTTGAGTGAGGGAACGCCAGGCTTCTGGGTACAGTGATAGTCTTCCCCCGACTGCCTCCAAGGCGGGACAGCCGGGCAACATCTCAGGGATGCTGAAAGGGCTTGTCAGAGAGAGACTCTCTGTTTCCCTGGTTTTGTGGACCCCCTCTGCCTCTAGAGCGGCGTCTGTTGTTGTTACCCCCTCTGCCTCTAGGGGTAAACTGACCACGTGAATCCAGCGTGACTCCTTGGGATTTGCGGAACCACATTTTGCCACCCTTCTGTCCTTTGGGGTAAGGTCTAGAAGGGGTGGAAAAACGTACTCCTACGGCAGAAAGAGTTTTGCCGTCCTGCTCACACCTGGTCAACGTTTCCTTCACTTGAGGGCCAAACAAAGCTGACCCATCAAAGGGAGAGTTTGTGAAGGACGCCTTAAAGGGATCTGCAAAATTACAGAGCCGCATCCAGGCTTGGCGTCTAAGAGCCACACCTGTACCTGCGGCTCTACTCGCTCCATCAGCAGCATAAGATATCAGTCGCATGGAGGAGTTAGCAATGGAGTTAAGGGTTCCTAGCTGCGAAGCAATTTTTTCTTGAGCCCCTGCAGCTGTAGGATCCTGTACTACTTCACCTAGCTCCTTAAGGATATCCCTCTGGAGTCTGGTGAAGTGACATAGGTAGTTCAGCGAACGCATAGCAAAGGTCGCTGAAGAAAACATCCGCTTACCATATCTATCCATGGTCCTAGAGTCCTTATTAGGAGGATGGACAGGTACGGAAGGATCTGCAAGTTCCTTCTTAGTGGCAGCCGCCACCACCATGGCATCAGCGGGGACACCTTTTGTGAGGAATTGCTTGTCCGACGGGGCAGTAATAAATTTAGAAGGCCTCCTAGGGACTGGCTCTACAATAACCTGCATAAGGGGGTCGAAAGGCGGAGACACCCAGGAGGTGGAGGGCCGAGATCCAAACGCCTCCAGGTATACTGACTCATCCTCAGAGGGATTATTTGTGGGCCAGTTTCCCCTCTGTCTAAGGAGTTCTAAGATGTCTGAGAAGGAGACATCCTCAGAGGGGGATCTTGGGGATCCCTCTGACTCATCTAAGTCAGTATCCGAAGTGATAGACTCGGGGGAGTCTACGTGTTTCCTCTTACAGGTTCTCTTCCGCGGAGGATCTCCCGACAAATCAGGAGAATCCTCGGAAGAGGGGGATATTCCCAGTGGGGAAACCTGAGGCGGAGGATCTCTGGGTCCGGGAGCAAGAGAAGTGGCAGAGATGTCAACAGGCACTATAGAGGGAGGAGCTAAGGGAACAGACTGCTGGCTGAGTCCAGTGGCCAGCATACTCTTCATCACCTCAAAGGCTCCCCTCCCAGGGAGGTCCGAGAGAACCCGCTCCGAAGAGCTAGGAACTCCAGGACCCACCGAAAAGGAAGGCTCCGAGGCAGATGTCGGAGCCGAGCTCACCAAGGCCGAGGCTCCAAGGGGAAGAGCGGGGTCGGACAAGGGTCCGATGCCACTCACCCCCTCAGAGGAGACCAGGGAAGCCCGGCCACCGAATCCCTCTAAGGAAGGTCTCGAAGAGGAGATAAGAGTAGAGGCTGAAGGAGCAGAAGGGGGTATCTGTCCCTCAGCCGTAGCAGAAACTATTCCCGAAGACTCCAACTCCAAACTCTGGGGTAGAGTCAAAGGAGGAACTGCAATGGGGTGTGGACTAATAGTCGTCTGCTGAGACGGACTATGTAGCATTTGGGCCAGTGCCTGTGATTTTAGTAATCTACTGACCACTCTCTAAATCATGGTCAGAAAGCCTGGATGACCTTGAAGATCGGCTCCGATGGCTCCGTTCCGAGAGGAGAGGTGAAGCCGGAGCCGAGAGTATCAGCTCCAAGGAAGGGGACCTAGACCTCTTCCTCGAAGGAACCATCGGAGCCGATGAAACCACAGAAACTGTCGGAGCCGACAACTTATTGGCACCGACAGGTAGCTTCGATGCATCGGCTCCAGCCGGAGCCGATACAGCCATAAAAGTAAGGGTGTCAGAGCCGATTGGAGCCGACACCGATGCCTGAGCCACATGGTGGTCGGAACCGATCGGAGCCGACACCGAAGTGGTCGAACCAGAATCGGCACCGATAGCCATCGGTGCCGAAGGTTTGAGTAAACCAGAATCGGCTCCAGCCGGAGCCGATCTCGACTCTGAATGAGTCGGAGCCGAGGCCACAGGCTTGGACACAGAAGCCTGGGCCTTGGAAGACTTTGAAGTCTTAGATGGAGCCGACTTGGCCGGAGAGCCCTCCGGCTTAAGAAGGCTCCTCAAAATCAATTTATTTCTTCTCCTGCAGGACTCTCTGGCTAAAAGAGTGACATATAGCACAGGAGTCCTGCAGGTGAAGAGGCCCCAGGCAGTAAAGGCAAGAAGTGTGACTGTCTGTCAGAGACATCTTCTGACAGCACGAGTCACACTTCTTAAAGCCTGAGACCCTTTCCTTAGACATGGTGAATAATACACACACACAACACCAGTCCAAGAAAATAAATTATATATCCCAAAAAACTATCAATAACACACACACACACACACCCTAACAAGGGGGGGGGGGGGATGGGATGGGAGAAGTCTGACTAAAAGTTTTAAGGAGATAGGGAAATTCTAGTCAGAAAGGGACTACAACTGTGTTAAAACTATAAATTTTAAAGTTTTAGAAGAAAAAGGGCAAAAATAGTAATGTAAAAATTACTTACCAGGAGCTGGTAAAAGGAGGACCTCATCAGCAAAGCGGCAAACGAGATCTGGGTACTTACCGCCTTGCATCATGGGATATGGGGCTGCCTCGAGCTGGTAAAAGTGACTCTCGAGCTTAGCAAGTGCCGAGTCGGAGCCGAGGATCGGCTCCGAACCCATCAAGCAAGAATGAAGGCGAGATTGACAACTTAACATCTGTAATTTAACAAATTCAATGAAATTCCTTAATTCTTAAGATGTTTAGGTGGAAAACCCAGTTCCTGCAGAAGTGCTAGAGCCATAATTGTAGACCTGGTAAGAGATGTCTTCTGATATGAGAGTTTAGTCAGATTGCTTATTGACGTGATGAATCCAAGCGATATTGCAATAAAGGCAAAATGCGTAAATGTTAAAAATGTTCAGCACAGTATACTGATAAATCATAAAGAAAATCATAGGTCAATAAAAAAGTAGCTGTTAAAGCTGGATAGCATGGAGGAAGTCCTTCACCCATTGAGGTGGAAGATTCCAGCAGTAGGGTACTTGAGAGCAGAAAAAAATAAACACTAAGTACTTTTAAGCCCACACTGTGACTCTCCAATGATTCCAAAGTTGAGGAACACAGTAGCCTAACATGTCTGAATGGGGGGGTGGTCCAAATCTTGTAGGACTAGATATGCCAACACTAAAACTTTGAAGTGTATAAGAGACTAAATAGCGAACCATTGCAGATTTCACAGAGCTGGAATGCTTTGAAGGCAACTAGCAAGGAAAACTACTGTCAACTGTAGCATTTTATCATGGCATAATCATATCTGCTAATGCTGAAATTTTAATACTCCAAAACTAGGCTGCCACATATGTTGTGCTTTATTTATTGTTCATGGGTTGATAGCAGGCAGTTGTCCTGGTAAACCTCATATATGTAGCCTAGCCACAGCAGTTACCACTACATGCTATTCCATCCATTAGAAACCACACATTGAACCAGGTTTGAATCAACATATTAGTATCAAACCTATTTTAATTGCACGTGACTAGAATTAAAGATTAGTTTTAGGTTATTATATCCTATAACATATTTATTATATTATCCTATAGCTATGTGGTTTTGTTATAGTATCAGGTTTTATCTTATTTTATTTATTTTATTTTATTTTTCATCTCAATATACATATATTTTGTATATTCCTTGTATCATAAATGCTATTAATATTTTTATTTAATTTTGATAAGGATGTTGTTCTGTGATATTATGTCACATATATGTACACATATATATTCTATTTACATTGCCTTTTTGCTTCGAATGATTAATATATTCCTTCATATTGTTTTTTCTTTAAGCTTTTTTAGCTGCTTGATTGTTTCCAGCAGCTTAATTGATTTTATCTGCTGATTAAGCTAATTAGTAGATGGGTTAGATGTATTTAAAAGTTACCCAATGGAGCAAAGATGTATAAACCTGAGGAAGCGTGCCTGGATGCACGTGAAAGCGCTTGTTTTTTTACAATAAATCAGTTTTATTTACATCGTGGTGGTCTCTATCTGGTTGTTTTATCGATCCATTAGAAACCACTGGGGAAACCGAAAATGTATTTACAGCTACTTATCCATTTGTCCAGGTAGCAGTAATGTGAAAGGGGGCTATGGTCCCTAACATAATTCTGTGTGTAAAGTATCTGTCTCATTAGCAGGAACAGTTTGTTGCAGTGAAGGTTGAGGTCTTTAAAGTAGGTGTTCAGTTTTCCCAGCTTTGTAGTAGTTTGCTCAGAACAGGACCTTCAGAGGCCTTATATGCTAAAATGAGATAACCCCTGAGAAGTCCGTAGCAGACAGAGAAGAGGAATGGGGTTTTGAAGTGTTCATTTTAAGAAATGGATCTCACACCTTTAATCTTCTTAAAATGTTGAGGTCTTTCAAGTTAGCCTAAATATCTGGACAGGTACATACCAAAGGGGACACTGTATTCTCTAATGGGTCCAATGAGGGATGAGTAGAAAGGTATGATAACATCCTTGGACTTACTACCCTTTTCTACATTTAATATAAAGCCATGGTCTTGGCACCATTTACTGTATGTGATTTAAGATATTAAGGAAGCATCCTGTTATACTGCCAGATGTCATAGAACTAGTGTTTGTGAGAGATCCCCAAGGACTTGCTCAGTGGAGTTCTTTGTAAAAGATGTCGGCAAGGGGCTCTTGGGTGTAGAGCCAGAGTGAAGATGGGGAGAAAAGTCTGAACTACATTTGTCTGCTAATTTGCTGGCTGGCTGGCTATTCCTTCAAGGACAGACTAGGTAGTATCATTATATATCAGTTCTGCACAGTGATGGGTATTATTTCTAAGCCTCCTGACATAACTGAAGAAGAGCATGTAGTTATCTTTGACAGACTATGTAATTTCAGTTCATACTTTGCCTTCAAAGACTTAATTATTGTTCTAGATTCTTTGTTTAGCTTCTTGTGTTTGATTATGAGGTGTGATGCTTCCAGTTTGTTTCTAATGGAAAATATTTTTTTTACTGTTATGTAGTTTATTTATACTAGTGTTCCAGTAAAGAAGTTTGTTTCTAAACTTGGCACTATGTTTGTTTTGGACTGGGACTGATGATTCGATGTAGGTGCTAAGGAGAACATACTTTACAAATGCAGCCAAGTGTGCTTTTGTGTCTAGACTGGCTAGTGGCCTGCTGAACTTTCTATGGTCATCTCACAGTTGAAGTAAATTGGCCTGTGAAAAATTTGTGAATATGGTAGTATTAGTGAGAGTTCAACATATTTGTGTTAAGAGAATAGTGTTTAGTTTGATTTTGAGGGATTTAAGCTTGTTTAGATGTCTCATGGGTGATTACTAGGCTAATGATCCAGAGGGCCTTTTTAAACCTAGCCATGCTTCCCAAATTCATGTAAGTTGTGGCTGACATGGAGGGTGTTGGATTGTTGATCAGGAGAAGAGGCTTTAAGTTTAGTAGAATATGAAGCAATTCATGGTCATTGTCCAGCCATATCATTCTTTAAGTTATGGATTCATAGACAAATATGGAAATATCACTTCTGTCTGTTGCAGAGACACCCTCAGTAGAGGGTCTGAGCACATGACAAATGTTGAATCCTTCTAGGGAAGGTGTGCTGTCATTGTATTGGAACCATATTTCAGTAAAGTGCACAGATGTCAATATTTTCAAGTATTGAGGAATTCTAGTGTTAAGCAGTACCACCTTAATACTGTTTTGGTGTGTTTGGCTAGTTTGGAAGATGGAGTAGGTTCACTTCACCCAAAAACATGCACTATAGGAGCAGAGAAGGTATTGACCGATATATGAAAACCAGGAGACGAAAGGTGCAGGCCACCCCTTGCATACCAGGTAGGACTGCCAGCCATCTCCCTACAGGCTGACAAACATTGGACCTCCATTGAATGACAGCAATTGACAAGCCAGTCCTTGAAGTCGGTCATTATTTGTTTGTATTGAGGCATCATCATTCATAGTGAAAGTAGGATGCTGTTCAAGATTAATTTCATGACAGCCTTGGATGTACAGTGGATATAAAAATGTACACACCCCTGTTAAAATACCATGTTTTTGTGATATAACAAAATGAGAATACAATAAATCATTTAAAAACTTTTCCAATCTTCAATGTGAAAATTCGAAAAAAACAGCCACAAATGTACCAAAATAAACCAATAAATCAATCCAAGGTACCACAAGACCAGGAATAAGCCGGAGTTCTTGTAAAATCCACTTTATATAGGCACAAACACATGAACGCACACATTAAAAAAACAGCGTTTTCATTTAAATCACTTCATCAGATGTGGGTCAGAGAACAAAATAATGGCTTTTATAATCCTTTTTTGATTATTCGCGTCAAAAATATATATCCAGCTAAGACCGAGCAAATAACTATGTTACAGAAAACCTCGGTTCTCTATTTAACATAAATAATTAAAATCCTTCTCATAATGTTATTTCTAGCACAGAGCAGGAATGCTATTAAACATCTAATCTGAAAATATGTTAAAACTAAACTAATCCACTTTAAAACAAATACATAATACCTCTAAGAAAAAAGTAGGAGCACCCTTCACTACGAATAATCAAATAATCAAAAAAGGATTATGAAAGCCTTTATTTTGTTCTCTGTGCCACATCTGATGAAGTGATTTAAACGAAAACGCTGTTTTTTAATGTGTGCGTTCATGTGTTTGTGCCTCAACCTTTAATGTGACCTATAAACCTGTACAATTCAATTGAAAAATAAACAAATCTGTTAGGGGAAAAAAATATAAAAAAAAAAAAAAAACATACAATAAGTTGGTTGCATAAGTGTGCACACCCTTACACTAATACGTTGTTGAAACACCTTTTGATTTAATTACAGCATTCAGTCTTCTTGGGTAGGAGTCTACCAGCATGACACATCTTGACTTTGCAATATTTGCCCACTCTTCCTTGCAAAAGCACTCCAAATCTGTCAGATTGCAAGGGCATCTCTTGTGCACAGCCCTCTTCAGGTCATCCCACAGATTTTCTATTGGATTTAGGTCTGGGCTCTGGCTGGGCCATTCCAAAACGTTAATTTTCTTCTGGTGAAGCCGTTCTTTTGTTGATTTGGATGTATGCTTGGGGTCATTGTGATGTTGAAAGGTGAAATTCCACTTCATCTTCAGCTTTCTAGCAGATAGATGCCTGAAGGTTTTGGGCCAAAAGTGACTGGTATTTGGAACTGTTCATAATTATCTCCACCTTGACTAAAGCTCCAGTTCTAGCCTAAGAAAAGCAACCCCAAAGCATGATACTGCCACCACCATGCTTCACCGTGGGGATGGTGTTCTTTTGGTGATGTGAAGTGTTGTTTTTGAACCA